>NW_016908927.1:1581219-1701883 GCF_001483705.2 Eufriesea mexicana
ATTCATTATCCCACGAGATATTAACTATTGACATCACTGTATTGAGTAAAAGCATCATCAGATTAACGTAGCCGTTGGAATACGTTGTTCACAAATGATGTATGTTTCAAAGCAATTCTGGAATAATCAATGCGTAGCACGGTTGTGGTAAGATGTACTTGAAATTGACAGCACGGTACTTAGTACATCCACCAGCTTATCACTGCAGCCGCTGTATTAATCTTTCCCATGATGATATAAATTTTATATCAATTCTAGAATGACACAGAACACATCCATTATCCCTCGAGATATTAAAAATTTGACAACACAGTACTGTAGTCGTTGGACGACATTGTTCACTGATGACGCAAGTTTCAAAGCAATTCTGGAATAATCGACGAAAATAACGATTATGGTTAGTGACATTTACAATTGAGAGTGCGGTGCATACTTCATCTACCGACAGAGCACCGTTGCCGTTGGATTAATCTGTGGACGGTTGATGTATATACTGCAGCACCTCTAGAATGTCAAAAGACATATCCATTATCCCTCGAAGGAGTAACAAATGACATCACTGTACTGAGTGCAGCCTTCATCTCGGTATTGAAGCCGTTGGATAACTTTGTTCGCTGATAACGTAGATTCCAATGCTATTCCAGAATAATCAATGTATAGTACGGTTGTGGCTTGAGACATTTCCAATTGACATTACTATACATATTACATCCTTTAGTATAGCAATGTAGCCGTTGGATTAAACTGCTCAATGATGATTGAAATTCTATAGCAATCATAGAATGACAAAGTACGGGTCCACTGTCTCTCGAATTATTAGCAATTGACAACACAGTACATAGTACAGCCATCATCACATTACTGTAGGCGTTTGATCAATCTTTTTACTCAGGATTTATGTTCTACAGCCATCCTAGTATAATCAATGTACAGAGCAGATGTGGCTAGATGTGTTTACAATTGACAGTACATTACGTTGTACATCCACCAATAGAGCAGAGTTGTCGTTGTATTATTCTTTTAACTGATGATTTAAACTCTATAGCAATTTTTGAGTGATCAACGGATACGTCATATATCTGTAGATGTATTGACAAATGACAATACTGTACGGAGTGTAGCCATCTACACAATACTTTAGGCATTGCTTTAATCTGTTCGCTGATCGTTTTATTTCTTCAGCTACTGCAGAATGACAGTAGAATGATGCAGTATGGTCAGGTATTGCTGTAGAAGTTAGGTGATCAGTGAGGGGTCTAATAAAGTGACTATTGTAATCTATAGATGGGTACGCTCAGTACTGTATCTTCATTCGCCAATGTCTCTATCTAAGATTGATCTATGCACTGATAATTGTAGAAATGCAATATAAAATACATGATCAGAGGAATGTTTGATACAATGGCCGTAGCACTGTTAATTTCCATACCCGGTAGTACAATTTCAAATGATCGTATCTCCAGGTATAGCTGATTGAACCATTGAGCATTCTGCAACTGCTGTAGAGGTTAAAACTTCAGTGAACAGGTTAAATCAATGGCTATAGCATTATGCAAATGGCTAAGCTCATTACCGTATTAACAGTTATCAATATTTCTAGCGAAATTTGGTCAACCCATTGCTCATACTAGAATTGCTGTAGAAGTTAAATGATCTGCGAAAATATTAATCCAATGGATATCTCACTGCATAGACAGCCACACTCAATATTGCATGTTCAATTGTCTATATCTAAAGCGATAATTGTTCTATCCATGGGTCGTTCAAGATTAGCAGTATAATAGGAATGACCAGAAGATAAGCTAATACAATGGCTGTTTTACTTTGTTGATTGCCATACTCAATAGTGCATTGCCAATCCATAATATCTCTAGCTATAGCTCATTAATACTTTGATAATTATCGAACTGCTGCAGAATTTTTGTCATGAATGGACAGATTAATCTGAGAGCTAGACTGCTCTGTTGGTGTCTATACTAATTACCGTACTGTCAATTGTAAATCACTCTAGACATAACTGATATACGCTTTGATCATTCTGAAGCTGCTGCGTAATATAAAACATCAGTGGACAAATAATTCCAACGGCTATAGTACGGTGATGATAGCTGTACTCAGTACTCTCTTCTCAATTCTTAACATCTCGATCGATAGTTCATCTAACTCTTCTTATTCTCGAAATGCTACAGAATTTAGATCATCGTTAAGCAGATCAATATAGCGGTTGCAGTAGAGAGTTAGCTTCTGTACTCTGTACTGTACTATCATAGCTTATTTTCTCGAGCGATAATTGATCTTTCGTTCGTCATACCAGAAATGCAGCAGAATTTAAATACTCAGTGAATATATTCATTCAACTGCTGGAGTACTTCGTTGATGAATGCACTTTGTGCTGTACTGACATCAGTCAATCTCTCCAGGGGTAATTAATCAATAAATTAATCATTCTAGAGTTTATATAGGACTTAGATGATCTGCGAATAGATTAAACCAATGCATGTAGTACTGCTTAGATTTCAAGTTACAATGCTGTATCTTCAATTGTGGGTATCCTTAGCGACATTTGATAATACTAGCATAGCAATATAAGCTAAATCAGATAGGAATAGGTTGATGCAATGGCTTTGGGACTGCGTCGATAACTGTAGTGTGTACTGTACTATCTGTTGTTACTCTCTCCTGATACAACAGATTTATACCTTCATCAATCTAGACCTGTCATAGAATACAAGTCACCAGTGAAATTTAACTCATCAATGGACAAACAAATCCAACGGCAACAGTACTGTGATGATGGCTACATTCAATTCTGCTTTGTCTAACGTCTATGACGCGAGGGACATTGGATCTGTCTCTTGTCACACTAGAATTGCTAAAGAATATAAATCATCAGTGGACCGATTATTCCAACGGCAACTGTGCCCTGATGCTGAACGTACTAAGTACCATAATGTCCATTATAAGTATCGCTAGCCATAACCGGTCTGTGCATTGATCCTGCTACAATTGCTATGGAGTCTAAATCATGAGTGAACAGATTAATTCAATGGCTATTGTACTGTGATGATCGTTTTACTCTTTTCTGTCTTGCCAATTGTCGATATCTCGTGCAATAGTGGACCTGTCTTTGTTATTCTAGAAGCGCTATAGAATTTAAGACATAATTGTGGAGACATCTCCGAAGGCAACAATGTTCTGACGGTGGACTTACTAAGCACCGTACTGCTAATTGTAAATATCTCTTGCTATATCTGATCTATGCATTGATTATGCTAGAAATGTTGTGGAAATTAAATTATCAGTGGACGAATTATTCCAACGGATGCAGTACTGTGATGATGGCTGTACTCAGTACTGCATTTTCGAGTGTTTATATCCCGGGATATAATGAAACCGTCTTTTTTCACTACTTAATTGCTATAGACTTTTAATCTTCATTGTGGAGATTTATCCATCAGCTACAGTGTTCTGTTGGTGGACGTACTATGCACCGTACAGTCAATTGTAAATATCTCTGGTCATGATTGAGCTATACATTGATTATGCTAGAATTGCTGAGGAATATAGGCCATCAGGGAATAAACTAATCGGACGGTTACAGTTCTGTGATGATAGTTGCACTGACAACTGTCTTGTTACGTGTTAATATCACGTGCCACAATGAATTTGGTTTAGTCACACTAGAGTAGCTGTAGAATTTTTATCGTCGATTAAGTAGGTCTGTGCAACGGCTACAGTGCTCTGTTAATGGCTATAATCAGTACTCTATCGACATATGTCAATGTCTCAAACAAAAGTTGCACTGCCCTGTGATTATTCTACAATTGCTAAAGAACTTTGGTGATCAGCGAACGGATTAATTCAATGGGTATATTATTGTGTAGATGGCTATACTCGGTACTGTATTGCCATTTGTCAATATCACTAACGATATGTGGTTTATCCGTTTATCATACTGGAGTTGCTATAGAGTTTAAATTATCATTGAACAGATTAATCTAAATGCTCAGCACTGTGGTGATGGCAATACTCAGTACTGTGTTGTCAACTGTTAACGTCTCGAGCGATAATGTACCTGTCTTTTGATATCCTGAACTTGCTAGAGAATTTAATCATCAGTGGACAGGTTAATCAAACGACTATAGTTTCCTCTTGAATGCTATATTTCGTACTGTATCGACATATGTCAATGTGAATAGCGACAATTGCTCTATAAATTGAATATTCTAGTATTGCTGCGGAATTTATGACATCAGAGAACAAATTAACCCTTGGCTATAGTACTGTGATGATGGCTGTGCTCAGCACTGCTTTGTCGTCTGCTTATGACTCTAGGGCTTGTGCACCCAGCTGTTGATCACTCTAGAATTGCTATAGAGCTTAAATCATCAGTGAGCAGACTATTCCAACGGCTACAGTACTCTGTTGCTGGACGTAGTGAGTGCCGTACTGTCAATTGTGTATGTCTCTAGCCATAACAGATGCATACATCGATGAATTTAGAATTGCCGCTAAATTTATATCACCAGTGAAAAGACTAATCATTTGGCTACAGTGCACTAATGATGGATATACTCAGTACTGCATTGACATATGTCAATGTCTCCAACGACAATTGCTCTATCCATTGATCCCTATGTAAATGCTGAAGCACTTTGGGTATCAGCGTGCAAAAAGATTCAATGTTAAAGGTATCGTGTAAATGGTTACACACAGTTTTGTATTGTTATTTGTTAATGCCGCTACCGACGTACAATCTACCCATTGGTCATTCTACAATTGTTGAAGAACTTACATTATTAGCAAACCTATTTATACATTGGTCACAGTACTGTGTTGATGGCCATTCTCAATACTGTAGTGATACGTGTCAATGTTAGGAGCGACAGTTGCTATATCCATTGATCACTATACAATTGCTGAGGAACTTTTATGGCCAGGGAACAGATAGCACAAATGGCTACAGTACCGAGTTGTTAGCTACACTAATTACCGTATGAGTTGATACATCCTCCTATCATTCTCTAAATACTGTAAATACTAAATAATCAGAGAACGGATTAACCAAACGACTGCAATATTGTGATGATGGCTGTACTCTGTGCTGTGTTGCCAACTGCTTATATCTCGAGCGATAGTCGATCTGCCTTTTGTCGTTCCAGAATTGCTATAGAATTTAAGTCGTCAGTGAACTCATTGATCAAAGAACAGCAGGGCTCTGTCGATGTCCACACAATTTCTCTGTCCATTCATCATTCTTCCATTGATGATGAACTTACACGATCACCGAACATATTAATTAACTGGCTATACTAGTGTGAATATCGCTACACACTGTACTGTATTGGCAATGGGCAAAAGCACAAACGATATCTGATATACGCATGGATCATTCCAGAATTGCTATAGAGTTCACATCATGAGTGATCAGATTATTCCAGCGGCTACAGTGCCCTATTGGTGGAGTTATTAAACACCGTAATGCAAATTGTAAATGTCTAGCCATAATTGATCTGTACATTGATAATGCTAGAATTGCTGTGGAATTAAATCACCAGTGGACAAATTAATACAACGGCTACAGAATATCGATGACGGCACTACTCAGAACTGTGTTTTAAATTTGTAATGTCTCGAGCGATTGTGGACATGTCTTTTGTCATTCTAGAATTACTATAGAATTAAGGCATCAGTCACCTGGCTGATTAAACGGCCACAGTGTCCTGTTTATGGCCATACTCTGTTCTGTATTGACGTATGGCTATTCCTCCAGCTACAATTTCTCAGTCCATAGATCAATCTGCGACTGCTGATGGACTTAGATGATCAGCGAACAGATTATTTCAATGACTATTGTACTGTGTACATGCCTACAGTCAGTAATGTATTGTCATCTGTCAATATTACTGCCGGTAATTGATATATTCATCGATCATCCTTGAACTAAGATATATCGTGTATGATCACAGAATGGGTTTATACGATGGCTGTCGAAACGTGTTGTTGGCCTTACTCGGTACTCTATTGTCAATTGTCACTGTCTCATGCGATGACTTATCTATAAAATGATACGTCTACAACAGCAGTATAATATAATTGATCAAGGGATTGTTTCATGCAATGGCTGTAGAAATGTGATCATGGCTCTTTTCAGTAGAGTATTGTCAATTGTCAATAACTCTATTATTAATTGATCAGACTGTTGGCCATTCTAGTATTGTTGTAGAAATTATATGATCAATGAATGGACCAATCCAATGGCTTTAATAATGTGTAAATCGCTAAACCCGGTACTTTAGTGTCATTTGCCATATTTCTAGCGATGCTTGATGTATCCCATTGATCTTCCTGGAATTGGTGTCAAACGTAGATGATCAGCAAATAGATTAATCCAATGAATGTAGGACTGTTTTGGTTGCTATACTCAATAATGTCATTTCAATTGTCAGTGCTTCTAGCGATAATTGATCCATCCAATGATCAGTCTAGAATTCTTACATAACTGGGATGAACAGAGTATAGGTTAATGCAATGTCTGTTCAAACGTTTTCATGGGTGAACTCAGTAGTGCAGAGTAAATTGATAATATCTCCAGTTGTAATTAACCTAACCTTTCAAAAATCAATAGTTGCTATATATTTCACGTAATCAATGTATAGGTTATCACAACGGCTATAGTACTGTGTTGACGATTGCACTCAATACTGTATTGTCAATCCTCAATATCACTAGTGTTTGTTGATCCACCAATTGATCATTCTGGAATACCGGTTGAACATATATGACCAGTGAATGGACTACTGCAATGGCTATGGTAGTCCGCGGATGGCTATACTCGCACTCTGTTGTCATTTGTCAATGCCTCTAGCGACAATTGCCCTATCACAGGGTAATGCTAGAATTGCCGAAGAACGTAGGTGACAACCGAATATATTATGGCAATGGTAATGGCAGTTTGTACACAACTGCACTCTGTACCGTACTGTCATACGTTAATGTCTCCAGAGACAATTGCTCCATCCATTGATCACTCTACAATTGTTGAAGAACACCAATGATCAGCGAACAGATTAATCCTAGCGCTATAGTGTTGTGCAGACGACTAAAATCGGTACTGTACTCTCTACTGTCCATACATCTACCGATATTTAATCTATCCATTGACATCCTGGAATCGTTGTAGTGTCCAAATAGTCAATGAATAGGTTAATCCAACGGATACAGTGCTTTGTTTGTGGGCGTAGCAAGCACCGCACTGCCAAATGTAAACATACCGATACATAACCGTACAGTGCACTGATTATTCTAGTATTGCTGTGGAATTTATACCATCGATCAACAAATTAATCCAACGGGTACGGTATGGTGATGGCGGCTGTACTGAGTACTGTGTTGTCAATTGTTAATGTATCGAGGGTAAACGGATCTGTGCCATGTCATTTTGGAATTGCATTAGGATTTAAATCATGTGTGAACAAAGTAATCCAACGGATGTCGTACAGTGATGATGGCTGTAATCAGTATCGTGTTGTATACTGTTAATATCTCGAGGGATATTGGACCTGTATTTTGTCATTATAGAATTGTTATGGAACATAAGTCATCACTGAACAGGTTAATCCCAAGGCCACAGTACTGTGTGGTGAAGGTAATTTGTACTGTACCGTCAACTGGAAATATCTCTAGCCTTAAATATACTATACATTGATTATTCCAGAATTGCTATGGAACTTGTATCAGCAATGAACAACGTAGTCCAACGACTACATTACTGTCATCATTGCTATACTCATTAATGTGTTGTCAATTGTTAATATCTCGATGGATAATGGACGTGCATTACTCATTCTAGAACTGGTATATGATACACATCATCTGTGAAGAGATTAATCTTACATCAGGAGTGCAATGTTGATAGATGTAATATGTAAGGTACTGTCAATTGTAGATATCACTAACCACAACCGTACCATACGTAGCTTAATCTAGAATTACTTTGGAATTTACATAATCAGTGAATAATGTAGTTCAACGACAACATTACTGTGATGGTGCCAGTACTCAGTACAGTGTTGTGAATTGTTAATATCTCGAGGGATAATGGATATGTCCTTTGCCATTGTAGAATTGTTATAAATTAAAAATCATCGTTGTACATGTAAATACAACGGCTGCAGTGCCCTACTGGTGGATGTACCGAGTACCGTGCTGTCAGTTGGAAATATCCATAGCCACAACCGTACTATGCGCTGGTTATTCTGGTGTAGCTGTGTAATTTATATCATCGACGACCAAATTAATCCAACGGCAAAGGTACAGTGGTGGTGGCTGTACTTTCTACTATGTTGCCAACTGCTAATGTCTCGAGGGCTAATGGATATGTACACTGCCATTCTAGAATTGCCACAAAATCTAAATCGTCATTGAACATATTAAAACATCCACTACAATTCTCTGCTGGTTGATGAACTAAGTTCCGTACTGTCTAATGCAGGTGTCACTAGCCACATCTGTTCTATACATAGTTTATTCTAGAATTGTTATGCAACTTGCGTCATCAGTGAGCAAAGTAATCCAACGGCTAAGGTACTGTGATCATGGCTGCATATGTACTGTGCTGTCAGTTCTTAATATACCAAAGGATAATGGACCTGTGCTTTGAAACCCTTGATCCACAATAGAATTTAAATGATCAGTGGACAAAGTAATCCAACGGCTACTGTACAGTCACGATGCCTGTACTCAGTACTGGGTTGTCAGTTCTTAATGTACCGAGGGTTAACGGATCCGTTCGTTGTCATTCCTGATTTACTACAGGATTCAATTTATCAATGTACAAAGTAATCCAATGGCAGCAGTAAAGTGATAATGGCTGTACTCAGTATTGTGCTGCCAATTGTTAATGTACCGAGGAGTAGCGGATCTGTTCTTTGTCATTCCAGAATTACTATAGAATTTAAGTTATCAGTGTACAACGTGATCCAGCAGCTGCCGTAAAGTGATATGACTGTACTCAATATTGTGTTGTCAATTTTTAATGTCTCGAGGGGTAACGGATCTGTATCTTGCAATCCTGGAATTGCTATAGCATCGAAATCAACGATGAACAAAATCATCCGACGGAAACAGTGCTCTGCACATGGAAGTACTCAGCACCGTACAGTCAATTGAAAATATACCTTGCCATGACAGTACTATACTCTGATACTTCCGGAATATGTTTGGAATATGCATCATCGGTGAATATTGTAGTCCAACGTAAACGTCACCGTGAGGATGCCTGTACTCATTCCCCTGTCTTCAGTTGTTAATATCTCGAGGGATAGTAGATGTGTGTTTTGTCATTCTAGAAGGGATATTGTATTTAAATCTTCATTGAGCAGATTAATCCAACGGCTAGAGTGCTCTATCTGTGGAAGTAGTAAGCACCGTACTGTCAACTTTGAATGTCCCTAGACATAACCGTACCATACATCGGTTATTCTAGAATTACGATGCATCTTTCATCATGAGTAAATAAAGTAGACCAGCGGCTATATCACCGTCATGATTGCTGTACTCAGTACTGTGTGGTCAGTAGTTAATGTATCGAGGGTTAAGGGATCTGTGGTTTGTCATTCTATAATTGCTATAGAATTTAAGTCATCAGTGTTCAAAGTAGTCCATCGGCTGCCGTACAGTAATGATGGTTGTGTTCAGTATTGCGTTGTCTATTGTTAATTTCTCGAGGGATGTTGGATCTGTATTTTGTCATTATAGAATTGTTATAGAATCTAAATCATCATTGAGCAGACTAACCCAACGGCTAGAGTACAGAATTGGTGAAGGTAATATGTACTGTTCTGTCAATTGGAAATATCTGTAGCCATAAATGTACCATACAATGATCATTCTACAATTGCTCTGGAATTTATGTCAACAGTGAACAACGTAGTCCAACGGCTACAATACTGTGATGTTGGCTGTACCCAGTACCGTGTTGTCATTTGTTAATATTTGCAGGGATTTTGGACCTGCATTCCTCATCCTAGAATTGCTGTAGGATATATATGAGTGAAAAGATTAATCGGACCTCTGCAGCATATTGATGGTTGTTATCCTCAATATCCTGTTGTCACTTGTTAATATCTCGAGTGATAATGAATCTGTATCTTCTCATTCTAGAACTCTTATGGTATCTAAATCATCGTTGAACATATAAATCTAATTGCTGCTTTGCCCTGATGGCGGATGTAAAACGCACCGTACTATCAATTGTAAATGTCACAAGCCGTGACCGTTCCATACGTAGGTTATTCTAGAATTTCTTTGAAATTTACGTCACCAGTGCGAAAAGTAAACCATCGACTACGGTACGAAGATGATGGCTGTACTCAGTACTATGTTGCCGAATCATAATTTCTCTACCGATAATGGATCTGTCCTTCGTCATGCTTGAGTTGTCATATTATTTCAGCCTTAATTGGACACATTAATCTAACGACAACAATTTTCTGTTGGTGGATGTACTATGTACCGTGCTGACAATTGTAAATAAATAAATTGTAATTAAATTGATTCGCTGTGGAATTTAAGTCATCAGAGAACGAATTAATCCAACGGCTACAGTACTGTAATGTTGGCTGTGCTCAGTACTCTGTTTTCAGTTTGTAATACTTCGTGCAATAATGTATCTGTCATCTGTCATTATAGAATTGCTATAGATCCAGAATCATCATTGAACAGATTATTCGAACGCAGAGAGCACTCTGTTGGTAGATGTACTGAGCACCGTAATGTCAATTGTAAGTGTCTCGCGCAATAAGTGATTCTAGATATGCTTTGGCATTTAAATCTTTAATGAAGGGATTAATCCAGTGGCAGCTGTGTTCTGCTGATGGATATACTCAGAAAAGTGTTATCGCAAGTCATTTTCTCCAGCGACACTTGCTGTATTCATTGATAACTCAATAACTCCAGGAGAACGTAGATGAGCAGCGAACGGATTATTTTCAGTGGCTATGGTATTGTGTAGATTCTGTACTCTGTACCTTTTTGTCAATTGTTTACATGTCGGGCGATAATGGATCTGTCCCTTGTCATTCTAGAATTGCTATAGAATTTAGATCATCAGTGAGCAAATTAATACAGCGGCTACAGAACTGTGACAATGGCTGTACGCAGTACCTTGTGGTCAGTTGTTACCTTAGCGTGCGTTAATGGATCTTTCTATTGTCATTCTAGGATTGCTACGGAATTTAAATCAGCCAATATATTTATTTACTGGCCACACCATTGTATGGACGGCTGCACTATGTACTCTATTGTAATTTATCAGTATATCTACCAATATTTTTTCCAGCCATTGAACATTCCGTAATTGCTGTGGAACACAGATTGTCAGTGACTAGATTAATGCAATGCACACAGAACTGCATAGACTACTACACCAAGTACTGCATTATCATTTGTCGACGTCTGAAGCGATTATTGATCCACCCATTTACCATTCTAGAATTACTATAAAACTGAAGCCATCAGTGAGTAGGTAAATCCAACGGCTGTAGTCCTACGTTGATGACTGTACGCAATACAGTATGGTCAAGTGTTATTATCTCTAGCCATAATGCATCCATTTTTTAATCATTCCTTATTGCTATGTAGTGCAGCTGATCAGTGGATAGATTAGCCCAGTGGCTATAGAACAGTATAGATGACTACCGTTACTTATTTTCTGTAAATCGTTAATATCACGAGTGATATTTGATATACCTTTTGCCATTCTGGAATTGAAATACAATGTAAATCACCAGCGAACAGTTTATTCCAATGGCTACATTTCTGCCTTGATGGCTATACACAGTACCCTGGTGTCGATTGAAAATTTCCCTGGCGATAATTGTTATATCCATTGACAACTCTAGAATCTCTGTAGAAATTAGATGGTCTGTGAATAGATTTATCCAATGGATATTGCACGATGTGGACGACTATACTCAGGACTGCGTTATCAACTTTGCATATATGAAGCGATAATTGATCTATGGACTTATCATTAGATAATTACTGTGCAGCCAATCTCATCGGCGAATAGAATTATCCGCTGGCTGTATTACTGTGCAGATGGCTACATTCAGTGCTATGTTGGCATTTATCAATGTCTGCAGCGACAATTTGTATATCCACTGATAATTCTCGAATTCCTTTGGAAATAAGGCGTTCAGAATAAGTATTGCATCAATGGCTATAGTACTACGTTGATTGCTAGGTTCAGTAAATTGTTGACAATTGTTTGTGTCTCTGGCAACAATTGATGCATCCATTGATCACTGCTGAATTGCAGCAAAATATGAGCGGTCAGCCTTTAGATTAAACCAATTTTTATTGAATTGCCTATAGGCCTACACTCATTACATTATAGTTAGCACTTTATGTCTCTTGCAATAACTTATGTATACATTGCTCATTTTCCAATTGCTCTAGAACTTACGTGGTCAGTGAGTAGGTTAACACAGAGGATATAGTATTGCATAAATGTGCATAGGGCTCTGTAGATGGCTATTCAGGTTACTATATTGTCATTTCTTAATATCTATGGCGACAAATAATATTTCTATTGATCACTCTAGAATTGCTACAGAAAGTGTATGTTCAGTTTATAGATTAATACAAGTAGTATAGATCCATATAGCGGTATATACTAAGTTCTGTATTGTCAGTTGTTGATATACCTAGCGATAATTGACCAATCCATTGACCATTCTAGGATTTCTTTAGAATTTACGGCAGATACTTTATACCAATGGCTATGGTACTATGTGGATGGATGTACACAGTGCTCTCCCTTCAATTGCTAATTTCTCTATCTATAATGCATCTATCCATTGATCATTCTAGAATTGCTACAGGAATAAGGTGAACGGTATACAGATTGACTCAATGGTTCTAGTAATGTATATGTGGCAGTACTCAGCACGGTATAGTCAATCGTTAATATCTCTAGTGATAATCGATCTATCTATTGACCCTACGAGTATTGCTTTTGAATGTACATGATCGATGAATAGATTTGCCTTAGAATTTGCATGATAATCGGAAAGGCTAATTCTATGGCTACGATACTGTAAATGTGACTATAATCGGCAATGTACGGTCAATCGTTAATATCTCTAGCGATAATTGATCTATCTATAGATCATTCTTTAATTGCTACGCAATTTACATTATCAGCGAATACTTCATGCCATTGGCTACAGGACTATGCTGCTGGCTATACTGAGTTCTGTACTTTCAACCGTTAGCACATCAAGAGATGACATATGTATCCATTCGTCATTCTAAAATTGCTATATGGAAAGTGGATGATCACTAACTAGGTTGAAACAATGCCTTTATTAATGTGTTGATGGCTGTACTCAGTACTTGGTAGCTAATTGTTAATATTTCAATCGACATTCCATCTGTCCTTTGATCTATCCAGAATTCCTACAGAAATTGCATGACGAGTGAATAGATCAATGCAAGTGATATAGTAATGTGTAGATGGCTATAATTTGTAGTGTACTGTTGACTGCTATTTCCTCTAGACATAATTGCTCCACACATTTATCATCGTAGTATTGCCATGGCATAAAAGTGGTCCGTGAATAGATTCATGCAATGGTTATAGTTCTCCGTAGAGGGCTATACTCAGTACTGCATTCTTCATTGTTACTTTCTCCAGAAGTAATTGAATCACACATTAGTAAATCTATAATACCTATAGAAGATACGTGAATGGTGAATAGATAAACGCAATGGTTATAGTACTGCGTGGGTGCTTATACTCTCTACTGCTGCGTTAGATGCATAAATCTCTAGCGATAATGAAATATCCGTCGGTCATTCTAGAAATGCTACAAAATATAAGGGTCAGTGAATAGATCAATGATATTGCTACCGCGCAGTGTCGATCGATGTACCCAGTATTCTATTGTTAATTGCTATTATCTCCAGCGATAATTGATGTACACGTTGATGATGCTAGGATTCCAATAGAATATACGTGATCAGTGGATGGATTAATCCAATGGATATAGTAGAGTGTAGATGGCTATAGCCTGTAGAGTACCGTTGAATCTTAATGTCTATAGAGATAACTGATCCATCTAATCTAATTGTTAATTGCTGATAATTGTTGAATTGCTGTGGGATTTACATTATAACTGAGAAAATATGTCCAATGGCTATAATACTGCGTATATGGCTTCACTATGTACTGCACCATCTATTGCTAATGTTTCAAGCGAAAATTGATATATCCTTTGGTCAACGAAGAATTGCCTTAGAACTGAAAGGATCGGAGAATAGATCAATGCAATGCATATGAAGCTGTGTAGGCGGCTATAATATGTATTGTTAATTGTCAATATCTCTAGAGATGATTGATCGATTCAGTGATAATTCATGAAATGCTGCGGGATTCTAGTGATAACTGAATTGATTAATACAATGGCTACGGTACTGCGCGGATGGCAATACTCTGTGCTTAATTGTTAATACTAATATCTCTAGTGATAGTTGATCCATCTATTGAAAATGCTGGAATAGCTATGGAATTTTACTGATCAACGAATTCATTAGTACAATGGCCATAGTACTGCGTGGATGGCTATACAGAGTTCGATACTATTACTTATTACTGTCCCTAGAGATAGTTCACCTACACATTGATGGTTATGGAGTTGCTGTTAAACTACATGATCAATGAATCAATTATTGCGGTGGCTACAGTTCATTGTCGGTGGCTCTACCCTGTACTGTACTGTTTATTGACCTTATGCCCAGAGATAAATAGTAAATCCATTGATCATTCTAGGATTGCTCTGTAATTTATGTGATCAGTGAGTAGGTTAATACAATGGCTATAGAACTGCGTAGGTGGCTAGACATGTCGGTATTGTTGATTGCTATCATCTCTAGCGATCATTGAAGTAACCATTTATCGCTATAGAATTGCTAGAGCATTTTGATGATCAGTGGATTGGCTAGTCCATTGCCTATAGTACTGTGTCCATGGATATAGTGAGTACTGTAGTTTCAATTGCTGATGTATCAAGCGACAATTCACCTATCAGTTGATCAATGAAGAAATGATACAGAATTTACAATATCAGTGAATAGATTAATGCCATGGATATAGTACTGCGTAGATGGCTATACCCGCTACTGTTTTCTTAACTGTTAATATCTCTAGAGGTAATTGATCCATCCATTGACATTCCTTGAATTGCTACGGAATTTATATGTTAACTGAATAGATTTATTCAATGGCGTTATTTGTGCGTAGGTCGCTACATTTCTTCTAATGTAACAGCACTCAGTACTGTATTCTCAACTTTGAATCTCTGGAGCGACAATTGATATGGCCATTGATTATACTTGAATTGCTATGAAAGGTAAATTGTCAGTGAATGTATTGATGTAATGGCTATAGTACGGCGTAGGTGGCTATACTCAGTACTGTTTTGTTGAATGTTATCATCTCAAGCAGTAATTGATCTATCCATTGATCATCCTATAATTACTATAGAATCATAATTATCAGTGTGTGCATTAATCCAATGGCTATAGTGCTGCGTATATACATAACCTCGGTAATGGATTGTTCCATGCTAATATCTCCAGCGGTAATTGACCTATCGAATGATACATCTCTGACTGATAAAAAACATAGGTGATCCGTGTATACATTAAACCTATGGCTACAGTAATGTATAGACGACCATACCCCGTACTGTAGTGTTAATTATACTAACACCAGCGATATTTGACCTATCGATTGGACATTCGAGAACTGCTATACAATCTATGTTATCAACGAATAAATTATTCCAATGGCGATAGTACTCTGCTGAGGGTTATCCTTTGTCGTCTGTTGTCAATTGGCAACATGCCGAGGAATGACTGGTATGCACACTGCTAATTCTAGTATTGCTGGGGAATAAGAATAATAACTGCATAGAATAACACAAGGGCGTTAGTGTTTTGTAGCCGGCTTTATTGATGATCATCCTAGAACTGCTATGGAATTTAAATGATCAGAGTATAGATTAATACTACTGTTACTGTACAGAGAAAATGGCTATACTGAGTACCGTATTGCTAATTGTCAATTTTTCTGGGGATAGTTGATCTATACGAAGGTTCTCCTAGAATTGTTATAGTATATAGATGATCAGTGAATAGAATAATTGTATGACAATAGTACTGTATTGATGGCTGTACGCAGAACTGTATTGTCGATAGTTGATGTCTCTTGCGATAATGGATCTGTCCATTTATCACACTAAAATTGCTGCTAAATCTATGTGTTCTGTGAACAGATTAATCGTATGACACTTGCAGTCCGTAGACGGGTATACACAGTACGTTATTATCGACTGTTAATTTCTCTATAGACAATTGATCTAAACATTGATAATTGTGGAGTAGCTATAGAATTAAGATTATCTGCGAATAGATTAATGCAATTACAATGGCATTGAGAAGATTTCTATACTCAGTACCGTATTGTTACTTGATTATGTCTCTAGAAATATGTGAAATATCCACTGGTCGTTCTAGAATATTTAGGGAAAGTATATGATCAGTTAATAGATTTATCCAATGGCTACAGGAACATGTAGATGGCTATACTGATTAACGTATTGTTAGTTGTTAACTTCTCTAGCGATTATTTCTCTAGCCATTGGTCGTTCAACAATTTTTTTATACAATTTAGACGCTCATTGAAGAGATTACTCAAATGACAATAGTACAGTATAGGTGGCAACGTTCAGAATTTTATTTCCTTATTATCTCCTCTTATATTTTGAAATTGCTACCGAATTTAATGGTCAGTGGGTAGGTTAATCCAATGGCAATGATGCTATTCATTTGCATTTAGCGCTTATGTACCCTGCTGTGCTCTGCTGCAATTTGGTGCTCACTGCAACGCTCCGCTCTGGATAGGTTTGGGAAGATAGAGTTTATAAGGTTAGGTCAGATTAGGATAAGACACGGGTCTGCTTTACTCGTTGTGATATGATGGTATTCGTTGCCTTGCCATGCACTGCTCTCCTCTGCTGCACAACGATTTGCACGGATATGCTCTACTGCGGTAAGGTTAGGTTGTGCAACGATGGATAAAGTTAGGAAAGTAATCTGTGCTATGCGCTGCCACCAGTGGTATTCGGCTGTATAATCTGCTGTGCAATGCTCTGCTGCACTCAACTGCACTATGCTGTGCTCATTTATGGATGGACCATGTTAGGTTTGCTTTGGTTTGAAATCTGTGCCTCTCGCTGTTATTCTCTGGTATTTGACGCATTACAGTTCCCTCCTTCTATCTGCTTCGCTTCCCTGCGTTCTGCTGATACCAACTGCAGGTGGGTTATGGAAAGTAGTGTACGTGAGGTCAGATTATGCCAGGCTTGGATTGGTTATGTTATGTTTGGCCCCGAATCTGCATTTTTCGCTGCTATTCAATGCATTCTGCGCTTCACTGAGGTCTACTGCGCTTTCCAACGATCTGCCTTGCACTGCTGTAGTTAGGGTTTATTGCGCCAGGGTAGGAAAAATTTGGATATGTTATGTTGGCTTAGGTTAGGAATTTGAGATATTGGCTGCTATTCGGGGGTATACGGCGCTTCACTGTGTTCTGTTGCCCTCTAATGCGCCTTCTTGCTCTCTGCGTTGCTCTGCTATGTTTGGGATTAGTTAGGTTATGCTCGGTTGCGTTACGTTGGCTGTCTGTGCTAACATTTGCTATTCGCTGGTATTCGGCGAATTACAGTACTCTATTGCACACCGCTTTTGCTTTGCAACGTTTAGGTTTAGTGTTATTATTATTACGTTTACTGTTACTAGTGGAACCTGTGTTATTAGCTTATATCCCGTGGTGTCCTGCGCTTTACTGTGCTGTCTTGTACCATTTTACGCCCTGCTGTGATCTGCCGGGCTGTGCTTCGACGCGGTGAAGCTTTTATACGGAGCACTCCTGCCAAAAACTCTGCTAATTGGTGTTATTTGGTGATATCCGGCGCTATACTGTGGCGTGCTGCGCTCTGCAGCGCTTTCACGCGCTCTGCTTTGCTCCGATTTGTTTAGGATAGGTGGGGAAGGATTTGTAATGTTTGTTCAGATTTCGATGTGTTGGTTGTGGTTAGGTAACGTGTGGTTAGGAATCTGTTATATTCGATGCATTTCCGTGATGTTATTTACTGATCTGTGTTCTGCTGCACTCTATAGCTGCATCGTAGCTGTTTGTAGCTATGCTGTTCGAAGCGGTGCAAGTCTGTTTTAATCGATATTATTCGGCGCTATACCGTACTCTGTCGCCCTCAGCTGTGCTTTCCTGTGCTCAGTTGCCCTTTCCTGCGCTCTGCTGTGCCCTGCTGTGGTTAGTATCGGTTACGTTATTTGAGGAACATGTGCCATTCACAGTTGTTCATTTCCACTCGGAGTATTACTGGGCCCAATTGTGCTCTCCTTTTGCCTCGTGCACCCGCCTGCAATCAGCTGCACACTGCTGTGCTCTGTTCTGTTTGCGGCTTTATCCAATGCGGTATCGTGCACTGAAGTGCTGTGCTGTGGTTACGGTCCTGCTCGTAGTGGTGACGTCCTGAGCAGTAGTGTGCTGTGCTGTGCTGCGCTGTGCGGTGATATTCGGCGCTACTTACTGCTCTGCGTTGTTGTCCTACGTTCTGCAGCGCGCTGCTGTGGTGGTAGAACTAAAAAATTTCATTCACAAGTAATTGATGATCTCTATTTCCATCCAGATGCGTCATCCAAGCGAGATGACTCTTGTGGACGGCCAGAACAGTAACAGTGGGTAAAAATTCAACGGCTCATTCCGAAGATGTACTGACACTGCACAGTACACTTCCCTCTTCTTTTCTTGAATATGAATAGGCCTGTTAGCGTGTAATTCCAGCTGTTCACTGCAAATATCGTTTTTGGTTGAGCATCGAGCTTCTGATACCACGCGCAAAAGGAAATAAAGAATGGAAATCGAAAGGGTTGAATTTTCACTATAATTGTGTCAGGAATGGGTGCTACTTAATCCAAAGTTCGTACAGACAGTTGATGGCAATTCGTTTAAAGCATAAGTCAAGGGAAATTGCATTAATATTATTTCTTTAGGCGTAGGTCCCGAAATTAGGGTAATTGTATAAAAGAGATGTAGATATGCAGATAACAATTGGAGCACATTGCCTCCATCAAGATATTACTAACTATTTTAATCGTCATTAGTCAAGAATATAGCGAAAGGTAATAGTGTTTAATATGACAACTGATCACATCCATAGCACTAACCAATTGGTAGAACTCAATCATCATTGTAGTCGAATTAATTAATTAGTTCATTAAATAATTTCCAAAATTCGGCAGTCTGCACTTCGTCCGATATAAAACTTATGATCGTATTTTTCGAGTAGCATATGCGTAGTACAGTTCAAAGTTAGTCATGTATCTTTTATATTCCCGTGGTTTGCAAACATGACGAGGTTAGTTTGTTGAATTAGGTGACACCATTGGTTCACAGAATATTCTTAATACTATTACGTAATAACTATATCACCCATCCTTAAAATCCAAAGAGCTACAAAAGCTCAAACTAATCGCTAACTTCATGCCACAATTCAAGCTCAACCCTTTCCACTCTACTATTGCTTAGGAAGTGCACATTTCTCCCTTTCACTCGATTCTGTAGAGAAGAATCAGCAATACACATACTTGATAATCCAAATAAAAATAGTAGTGAAAAGAGCGAAACGACGGATGGACAGATTGCGCACACTTTCTTCTCTTTTCTTACGAGCACCTTTCCATCAGCCTCCTCTTCTGGCCTCCACTTTCCTCGTTCCACTCCCTAGAACCGCTCGTCGTTCTGTTATGCGTTTTTCCTAGCAACTTGATTATATTTCCTTCCACTTCGAAATGTCCACAACACCTCTATTCAGTCAATTAATTAGTACTTAATGGGCACGTTTTGAACTAAATTCTCCATCGCCATCGTAACGCAGGCACCGCGAAATTACGACGGATTCGGGGACTGGGGCATATGAAATATCTATGACGGTCAAATTTTGTACTCGTCTGAACGAATGACTCTATTCCGGGCTGTGGTTGTTGGAACTTTGGGTGCTAGCGGTCTTGACTTGGGATAGATGCTATCGGACCGTACGCGACGAAATAACAGCAGATCCTGGAGGTTTCTATGCTCCATATAACGAAATTCAATGTACGCACGTGTCACATACGCATTCGCGTAGTGTCTTCAGTCCTTAACACCGAAAACGAACACTAATTACTGTCTACAATCCTTTCTACCAATTTGACTGGTTCATCTGAAAAATCGCGGGAACGTAATACTGCATGGTGAATGTGTCAAAAAAAGACGGAGCAAAGGGGATATGATTTTCAAAAGCCTCTCATAAAATCTTCTATAATTCATTGTGGTGAATAGGAATCTAGGAGCTAATACTGTTTGCCATGTCACGCTTATGAAACCCATAAATGGAAGGAATACATGTTTGATATATTTATATTTACTCTTAAATAATATTCCGAAAATAGTAATAGTTTCTTCAAAGCTTTTATCTATTGCTTTGTGTAACGCAAACGTTCCCCCCTCGAATAGAATTTGCTTATAATCAAAAATAATTTTTTTTTAACTAGATATACCGCTCTGAATTTAATCGAAAAGCACTGAAAATTAAAGTGAGGACGATCATCTTGTCTCATAGTGTACCTATTGCTCTGTTATTTCATGAAGAGCTTCGACCTCTTTTGTGTATAAAATGGAAGTTTATGAGTAGATGCAAAGTGCAAATGGTATTGAATTATAGTTATAATTACATACGTTCCATATAGGTTCCCTATGAATAACTTCGTCGCTTGTTTTGCCTGATATGAATATTTAAATGTAGATGAATGGTTGAATTAAGACAAATTTTGCAGTGTTTATTCCCGCATGAGTGGTATTTAATTTTATTTCAATTTATATGTGCAGGGACCGCAGAAAGAAGTGGATCTGTAAATTTGAAATAAAAATATTTTCGTGGAAACAAAGGATGTAGTTAATGATGTGGAATGATATTTCTCGGTATTTTTGAATATATAAGTTGACGTAGACTACAGTTGAGATGTTCGTGAAAGTGAAGTAGATAACGTAGATTAGACTTGCATAATATAGTATGCAAATTTGTATGAGATATTGAGGAATATGTAACGCCATTATTTAGGAATGAATTTAAGGAGGGGTTGTATCTAAAATTTCGTAGAATAGTGTATTTCCCTGTTTTTTTTAACTACATCAAAATATTCCAGTAATATCCAAATTCATTCGGCGGTGATAATTTGGATTCAACCTAAAGTATATGTATCGGTAAAATTCTGCTTACAAATAGCTATATTGAGTGCTTTAGTATACAATAAGTGTACCTCTCTTCCCTTTTGATCTGTTTTCAGTAATTTGTAAATATTGGATTTCTCCTTAGTTCAACATACCTGTCTCTTCAACCGGGATCCGGAGTAGCATGATTTCACAACGCATTGTAAAACTATTAAGTTATATAGCAAAATTTAGGCAGCAAACTTTCTTTCAATATATACACAAATAAAGATTAGAAACGATATGTCTTTACTGCAATGAATTCCATAAACAGCCACATATCTGCCATGAATGATCGCCCGCGATCACGTGTATCCAAATTCGGCCACGAAATTTTCGAAAACGGCATAAGCACGGAGAACAGACTTCTTACACACGAATTACGCCAGGAAATAGAATCGAACGCAATTATAGTATGAAGAAACGATCGCGGTCCAGGAATTCGAGCAATGAAGTTTTGGCCATAGTCTTTGAGCCGGCGTGGACGAAATAGAAATGGTACACGGTGGATCGCTATGGAGGGTGATAAACAAATGCTAATGAGGTATTATCGATTCCCGTTACGTTGTATGTATCCAGCTATACTAACGGTTGCGCTCATTCCTTCGATTCTAATGTGTATGCATGCGTGCTTGCGATATTTTTCATCTCTCTGCAATACCGTCCAACCCTTTTGGTCCTCCCTTTCTCACCCTCCATTATCCCTTTGCAACCACATGGCCATGGCAGTTACACGTGACGGAGCTTCACCAGTAGGTATCAAGGGAGTCGATGTGCATATGCATACACGTGAAAGGATCGAATGTATCTTTCGTCTTCTTTTGCAAGGATTTTATAATACGTAGGCGTTAATACGAACTTGATAACGAAGTGTGTGTAAGTGCTACTGGAAAATATGGAAATGTGAAAGATTACCTTTGTCGCCACTTTGAGTAGTTAATTGAGCAGGTACTTTGAGAATATTTTATAGGAAAGGGTATTCATTATAATACTGGAACTAGTATAGTATAAATTGCTTCGATTAGATTATGCATCTTAGAAAAGAAAGCTGATGGACATAATACAGTGAGTTTAGCACATACATATGAACATAAAATTCAGGAGGAATGAAATGGGAAATGTTGTGAGAGTGGTAATATTGCCTATTATGTCTCCAAAATCCTTTATCACGTGCTTCCTGCGTAACATAAATTAACGCAGCGTCACGTTAATAATATGATATTACATATAACATATCCTACGATATTTGTTGCACTGGGGTGAACAATGAATTACTGACCACCGAAGTTAGTGCACTCTACAGGTTTACAAACTAAATACATTTCAAGCCATGTGGTTTTAGTTGAATTAATTAGCCATGGTTAGTAGTAATTAAATATAATATCCTCTGCGATTCATATTCTCCATAGCATTAGTCAATGGGGCGCTACTTTGTGAAGATAACACCATCGACTACATATAAAAGTAGATAATTATTTTTGTAGAAAGGTGGGAAACAAATTCTAAGTTCCAAATTAACACTCCTTTCAAATAAAATAAGTTATACATGTTGAATATAAAATTGTTAGTCGTTTTAATGCCGTTATGGCTGATTAAACATCATTTAACAATATTCTGATTTTGATGCGTATAAATCTTAAACGTGCGTTATATATCCTAATTACTCTGATCACTAGTGGCATAGAAACAGAAGGTTTCGCTTCGAAATAATGAATTACTCTGCCTAAATTTGAAATTAACTTGATTCTAAAATTGATGCAGCGGTACGTTTCTAACACCCGTGAACTGAGAATTCGCTTTAACCTTAAATAGAAGCAGATTTCCCTAAAAATGTAGGTCAATTGTTTACATAACCATACCCAAAAGGTGCTGCTCACTTTTTTTCGCTGATAGCAATACAATTCACGTGTAATTGCAGATTGCGCGTAAAACGTTCGAGCCAGTATTCCATCGAATCGATAACATATCCGATATCCAATTCTTGCCAGAATTCGTTTACATCATGCCATGAAACACGCACAAATATACTCAAAGAAACGATTTCAAGGTGTCGTAATATTAATTGCTCTATACGTAAATATTTCAAAAGAAATAATAGCTTCAAAGCTTAGAAAGCACAATAGATAGCGAATTAGGTACACTTCTTACAATAATTTGACTATTCCGGCTTCATCATTTCGGCGAGGAAAAGAGCACGGAACAGGAGAGGGGAAAAAGGACGGGCGGAAGGGGCTCCAGCGGGTGGCGGTGTCGCAGAGGGAGGGAAAGCTTTATTCATACCAGCGACCTTCAGCATATTTTGGCCGACACCGTGTCCCCCGCAAGTAACGACGCAGTTGGTCAGGTATTACGCTTCATCCTCGTTCCATCCATTCTAAGCAACGTTTCGAGCCGGTACGTCTTCTGTCGGTGAACTCCAAACCCGTTAGGGTCGTATTATCGATCGATTTGGTACGGCGGAAGTTTTCACGACCATAAATACAGCAGTGGGGATGTCGAGAGGGAGGAAATGTGAAATTTTGGATGAAAAGATGGAAGATGGAGAGGAGACCCTTTGGTCTCTGAGGAATTTATATAGAGCAATGCTATCGCGGTACTGTGGAAGTTGGGAATTGTATCAAGATCGATAATGCATGTGGAGTGGTTAGGAAAATATCTCAGAGGTAATCCTGAGTCGTCATTGGAAGCAAATGATGAACGTACATCAGTCAAACTATTTCAGAGTTCATCTTTGCTGAAGATGAGGAGTATTCATTTTGTAATCAAGGTTCTTGGTCACCTCTTGCTTAGCAAACATACTTTCGCCTCTATTGCTCATTCGTGGTAGGGTATATCTTCGCAATCCCTCTGTTGTCTCACATCCTCACTGCAGTTTTCCAAGTTTTACTTTCTCGTTTCGTTTGTCTTCGAACCTTCAAAGAAGATTGTTGCAGGTTTTCCAACTCCTTGTCTGGAAACTGACGAAAATTAGAAGGTAGGTTACCTTTCGCCAGATTTCCGAAGTATATCTTGGCTCGGAATACGAAAAGGGTATCTGTGATTGTTATAGATAGGTTGAAGGACGACAAGGAAATAGAATTTATATGTTTGCTTAGGAATTTGAAAATGTTATCTGATTAAAATACATTGCTAACATTGGAAACATCAACCTGTAACGAGTGCTTAAATGTGATACGCATTATTGATGGCAATGAACCATTTGCGCTCTACGATATTTTGGCTACAGGCGGATAGGATTTCAAAGATTTTCCCTTACAACGCTGAGGATAATTTTCGGAGCAGGTATAAGAAATCGTATAGTAACTAGCGCGTAGAGTTATTTGATTTCAATACCTCGCACACCGTTACACTATTTCGAATTTGATATATTTATGAATTTCGAGCTTCAAAATTCTATCAAATGGCGACTGAAGTGCGCCTCTCGAGCGCAAGGGGTTAAATCGGTACAATTAAATTAAAAGAGCACACGCAATTATGATCACGATATGAAAATCGATATTGATACAAATGTTGGACTGTGGTAATATTTATTGGCAACAGTAACATAAATATGTGAGAATGACTGTAAAGTTACGAATTATTTCTCGGCTTACTGCAATGCTCAACACAGTATTGCAGTATCACAACCATGTTCGACCTCGACCCCTAACTTCACACGTCTATTTGCCTGCAATTACCTTCGACTTCAACTAAAGGTTGGCATGACCATATATGATCATACTAATGGTCCGACGCGTTACCCACGGACTTTCCCACTGACCTTTGCCTTGTATATTCGACCCTCGTTCATCCGGCAACCTACGAAAAGCTACGTCTACGTGATGGAAAATGTGCGGTACTATGTTTCATTTGCAATAAGCAACTGCATACTCTCGACAATTGCTAAGATAGTGTATCTAAATCAAGTCATTTTGTCCCCATCGGTAGCCGTACCGTTTGTATGTGTTTCATTGTTCTTGCAATTGGCGAACTATCTATGGGGTCCGTAGAGAAATCGAGTGAGTGCCTTTGAAGGCATATATCAGATAATTTAATTATAAATATAAATTCTAAGGAACGATTTATCTTGTCAGTTTCAGCGAAGGATTAGCTAAAGTTTCATGAGGTACACTGGGTAATTAGTTTAGGTATATAAATTGAAAGCAGAGATTCCATTGCCGCTATATACAAAGTTCGACAGGTATTGATAATTTTGTAATATTTGGTCTTAGCTGATTAATTCGAAAATATGCGTCGAAGATGTTAAGAGGATTGTTAAAATCCGTTTAATACGTTCATTGTATAAGCTTCTAATTCAGACAACTCTACGAAGCACGTAGTTTTGCCACACGTGTGTGGCACATACTATGTTGTACATTGCAGCTTCGCGTAAAGATATGATGAATAATTGTGCCATTCAAAATCTATGCTAATAAACCATCATAGGTTAGAGAATGAACGTGTGTGACGATGTTATGGATAACATTTCCTAAAATCTATAGAGGGTTATTTAAATAGGAATGCTGTAATTAAATTCGGTAAAAGTTAAAACCGTCTGCGAAGGTCTAAATCTAGGCTCACGAAATGGAATTGAAATTCGTAGGTCGTGGTTCCCAATTTTGTTAAAGGGATTGATCAGGGAATACCAACGTTTGCAAGTATTAGAAGTTCCTGTGATGATTGTTCCATCCGTCCTACAGCAATTTCCGCAAGCGGAGAGAAAGTGTCTTGGGAAGCGTTCTCGTCTATTAACACAAGGGAGAGAAGTGCTGACATTAATTGCAATTTGACGCGTCTCTCTGAGGTAATCGTATTTACGTCACTCCCGTGAAACGTCAAGGATTGCATTACTCACAACCCACGAAGATTAAGTATTACGGAAGATTGCGTAATGTGTCCTATTTTGCCTGCGTCTGCGGAAACGCGCGATTCATTTCTTTCGTGCCAACCCTTTCAGTGCTGCTAGTAAGGTATCGCGTAGACCAAAAGTTCCAAAAGTATAGCTAACATTAGGTTTGTAATTATTGGATGTAGCTGAAAATCCAATATTCTATATAATTAATCGAGGACTTATTACGAATAATGTAATTAAGAATATTAAATTAATGCTGCTAACATAAACTTAAAGCCCTGGTACTCTGTAGCATAATAAGTCAAACAAGTACAACGGGCCATGAATTTCCATTTCACTAACTATAAGCTCCTCTTAAAATTCATGTTGATAAGTATCTTCGTAGTTAACTGGTGGCATACGATGAAGTGCATACAATAACAGTCCCCGCTTCCTAGTTACAGTCATGTCTTTTATTGTTGACGTCCTGTTGATTAAGAAATGGGTGTGAAATACATGCCAAATTTAATCTCTTAATTTTCATTACAGATATTTCTGACCTCTTTCTATTTTCGCAGCCGAAAAAAAAGCATTGAAGGATTCCACTAGATAGCAAATGTCGTAGACTTTGTACGTAGCCTTCAGCTTGCTTCGTTTTCCTACAATTGCCCTTTGGAAAGCGATATCTATTACCAGGATTCACAAAGTGTAGGTGGCAACGCATCGAGAACCGAAATTGTCCCTAGTGGCGAAAACTACTGGTGACATCAGATTCGAAGATATCTATTCTAACTTGGAGAGCAAGAAGTTAAAGTGAAGCCATTGACACTTCATTATACTTCGTGCCTTACAAAAAGGGCTACGGATTAGTATACTAATATATATACTCTACTGACGCAACGCTAATTTGATACAATTCAACTGACTCTAGTATTTCTAAGTTCTCAAAAATTTTGGGAAACAAATATGAAAAACGCGAGCAATTTAGACCTATGTCATCATCGCGTCTGGCATGAACGAGTTCGCGATTTTTCAAAAGTCCGACTAGCATACGATACGTACCCCTGTGTACAAGACGCGAGAGGTTCAGCACCACGATCGGGCCTAGCCCAACTCAGCCATGGCCGAACATGTAACGACTTTGCCGTGAATCAAAGTAGCCCGCAAACCAATGAAACTCCCAGATCCGCTACGAGGGTCCAGAGAGACCTTGTATGCGGACAGACATTACATAATCCTGCCCCAAGTAGTAGAACTTAATCATCCCAAATGGTATGACCGTAGACACATGCCGGACCAACTACAGGCCTATACTCTAGCAGCGTACGACTAGGGCTGCTCGAACTTCGCATTCACCCCAGAAGGGACAGTGACACGAAGGCCTTCCTGGAATCCGATGCAAGGCGAAATTCACAGTGGCTTGGATATGTGATGGAAATGAGTCGTGACGATGACATACGATGCATGGAATTACCGAGTACACGGAAATACGTCGCGTAGGCTAGTTGGTACTTAAGGACGATGGCGATTATCGGGTGAACAATTATGTTCCACGTGGTAAACGAGAGGGATAACAGAGGAAGTATGAGGAATAGATGTATTCGCTGCAAGTTATGTAGCTAACTATTGTATAGGTAACGCGCACGTGAGTCTATGCCTAGTAGTCTACGTTATGCCTATTTATAACGCCGTAGATACAAACGCATGCATCCCTCGTCGTCCAACAATATCTTCTGTCTTGTAACTAGTTGTTTCTAAACGCACGCATCCCTCGTCGTTCATGGAAGTCTTCCAGATTAAATCTTGGGAAAGCTGAAAGCTGAAAGGAGAACATATTAATTTAAATATAAGCCCAAGGGAAATCGGATCAGTTACACGAAAGAAAATAGAAGCGAGAAGAGTAGCTATCGCAAACGTTAACGAAATGGAAGGAGTCATCTATCGATGAGTCAGAAACAGCACATCGATGAAATGAAACCTAACTCGAGATAATAAACCAACGGTGAAAGGATTCGGAATTAGAAGTAGGTAGATACTGAAATGAAGCGAGGATGGAATGTGATGTGTAAGTGGAGTGGACAATGGCTATCGATTTGTCCGAAAATCTAGACAATGCCCACCATCCATCTCCACTCACCAACACCCCAACCCAATGCCACGTCCATCCTCTCCACCGACGACCTCTTCGAAATCGTAGAAGTCACTATAAAGTCGTCAAAACGACAAGTGGACTTGAATTCACACTAACGAATTCAGATAATAAACCTATAAAGTAGATATGTAGATTTTTCCTGGGAGAGAACTGATTAGAAAGGGGAACGATGAGACTTATTAAGCACAACAAAGAAATATCAGAATCGAAACGAGAGTATAAGACCGGGAAAAGGCCAAATGAGAATTTATTTACCAGAGCAAGCTTGCCCAAACCTGACTTTAAGGAAGGTCGCCGAGGTCCCACTGGTGAAGTCGCGGAATTGCCTGGTCCAGACCCCGAGGTACCTCGACCGAGCTCTACCCGGCAAAGACATGAGAAGTCGCGCGGTACCCTTTCTATATGAGCCTCAATCGGTTCCCGAAATCGGCCGAGGACTTTCAAATTTTGCCGGTTTCGATAAGAATAACCTTTTCTCTGTAATAGTCGATATTCTCTTACCTCTTTCTATTTCTACTGCAAACCTATGATTCGGGTTATTTGCTATTGACAATGCAAATTAGATGTTAACAATAAATTCAGTAACTTATACAAAACTAATAATACCATTTGCGGGTTTTCTAATTTAAGATATTCTCTTGTAAACATTGTTATGTTAGGTTAACCGTACTACTTTTTATATGTATGTCTTTCAGTTTCAGCATATAAACTTTACTTTTCTATCACTACCGATGTTCAGCCTAAGATTGCTTCTGGGTGGTTTCTTTTTCAGAGAAATGTAAAGAATACTCTATCGTGAAGCAAATGCGTATCATATAATACACGTTTTATAAAAATCCAAGGATATTCGTATGAGTAATGCTCAGAGAGTTATTTCTAAACTCTGGTAGCTATTTATAAATATTTAGAAGCAATAATAATTTTAATTAGAGACATTGATTAACGCGGGTTACTCTCATCTCACTTGTAAGACAAGAATGTACCTCCTATCGTCCTTACTGCTTATTCTTGTATAAACGCACTTTTTTTATTTCTGAGGATGCCAGAGCAACTTATATTATGCATTCGTCTGTGATAAAGTAAACTCTAAAAAAATTACAAAATGGTTATCACAGATTTAAGAAGTTTAAATTTATTGGTCAGTGTACCCTAGATCTATCTATTCACTTATCGCATTCATGTAATCAGTGGTACGAGAAATTTATAATTAAATCTTGTAAGGTATTTTCGTTCTGTTAATTTGTATAACAAATTTATGTACTGAGCAATTTGTTATTAACAGTAAACTTAATAATCCATATAATCTTTGGCCGCAAATTTAATTGGCTGTTTGATAATTAAGTAGCAAATGCTATTTTCCTATAGACAGCTTATAATAATGGTAGCTCTGTACCCATATTATCATTTTGAAGTTTTCAGAGTTAGCCTTATTTGGAAGTAATGAAATATTCAGAGGCAATAAATTTCGGTCCGGATACCACGTCTTCCTCTTATACCTTTAAAATTAATTTGCAACCGTCCATCAAAGTGTCGAATTAATTATCCATATGGTTCAAAGTTCACTCCCAACTTCATTAGATTAACATTAGATATCTTATTTGCACAGTCAATATATAATATATTTAAATATACGTTTCACATATACTTAAACATAGCCAAATGTCCAAATATCATCTCCCTGTTTCTCTTCAAACTTACACCACGAAGATTTCCAACTTAGCAAAGCCTCTCATCGTAGACGCGGCTCATAATACCAAATACTCCTCCCTCGGTGCTCTCCTTTGAAAAATTTCGTCTGCCCTCATATTCCCAAAAATTTTTCCGAAAAATTTCTCATCTATTCCTCTGAGAGATGCTCTTCCAATATGCATTGTTATTTACATACTCAGATGATGATCCATCGCTTTTCCAGTTCTTATTTCGAGATTTATCCTCGTAATTTAACCCGTCTACTATCTACTTAGCCAATGACGTCGAAATAATTCACGAGAAAGAGGATCGATTCTTCTTGCACAGGCATAATGGGGCAGTATGATGGTACGTCCTTGCGGCAACGAGATCAGGGAACGCGGAGGAGAAACTTATAGTTGGTAGTCAAACGTGAGAGTCTGATAAGACTTATCTTATCCCAGTTGGAAAAGATCGCCTTCGAACGAAATTGTTCGTACGCTTTCACGTGCTCATCAGAAACACGCACGCTGGAGCCATGGCCTTAAGCCTGGATTCGAACTTGTACGCCTAACCTCGCACATCGAACCTGTTTTCGACTCTAATAAATCCAATACAAGTCAAAGGGGTTTCGAAATTTCCGCACTCTGCTGACGTCGCTATAAAGGGATAAATAATCTGCAGTTCGTTTCATGGTTTTCTTCCTGCAGAAGAAATATGGATGGCCGAGAGGACGTCTATCTCTAGCTTCCTTTAATTCCTCAAACAAGATTGTCTGCCTCGTATAGCGTTTCACTATGATATCAGAACATCATGGTGAATCATAGAAAAATTTTCATGGTGCAAAGTATTCATAAATTTGGATTTGATTATGGTACTAATGAAGCAGTTTGTACACTTTTAGAAAATATGTAACTAAGAAGCCATAGATACTACGAAACGCAAATTATTGTAAAAATTCACGTGAAACAAGGGTATGCAGGTGCTATGGGATGAAGTGTCATGCGAAGAGAAGTGAAGTGATTTCAATAATAAAAGAGCATATATACGGTAGAATCTAATAAAGCGTATCTTAGAATGAGTTAATGTTTAATTTGAAAAATGAACGCATAATTATGGTAAATATGCACTATAATATTAGTGTAGGTTACGGAAACAGTATATCATTATAAAAATTCAAAGGTCGGAAATATGTCGTTACAAAGATATAAGTGAAACTGGGGTTACAATTAATATTTATATTTCACATTTGTTTACATAGATCCTATTACATCCATCGCAGATCCATTACTCATTCAAAATTTTACTCATATTTTTAAAATGCGATACTTACTCGCTTTCTGCAATTTTCCTATTATATTCCCATCCGTACATAGTATTTAAATAATACTAGTAGTATTTTTAATGCTACAGTAATACTTCAAGTCATTATTCACAACTTACTCGCACGTATAATTTCTCAACCCTTTGCACACCGCTTGTACCACTAGATCAACGTTGTTGACCTGCAATTTGTTATTAGTCTTCACCCTCAGTATACAGTTGAAATGAAAACACTGAATACGACAGCACTTCAAGGAAACTCGCAAACATCCTTAATTCTTCTTTTCGAAGCAAAATCTTTGTTTCTAAAAGTCATTTAAGTGCAGACATCTAATTGGATTCGCTATGGATCGAATAATCGAAAACGTTCTTAAAGTACAGAGGGTTAATTGTTACTGCTATTTTTGTAACTGGCAGGATTCAACTTTGTCTTATTGCCGGTATTCCAAAAAATATTTTCGCTATATCTTTTCGAGACAATTCTGCACTTACTACGTATCTGTCCAAGTACCGTCACAAAATAGATTGGACTTGATCGATTCGCCGACAGAATCCTCTACGGAGATTTATGATTCGGTTCCAGTAAATGAGAGGCAATAATGGATATCGAGATTTCGATCTCCTAGCGACATACTGCACCGAGGAACCCATACAACTCTAACTTATTCACAGTCGAGCGAAGAATGGTGAACGACCATGAATCGAGGGGTGCCTTCGAGGTGATATCTAACCGCAGCGGCCGATTCCTCGTGGACAGGTAAACCCAGAATATGGAATAAAATGTATAATGAAATGTGCTTCCCACCTCTTTATTCTTTTTCGAATGCCTGACGCTTAAAGGGTCGTGGATTCGAAGACCAGTAGTTATGCGCGCTGTCAAATCTCTATTGTGTTCCGGTTTTACAGTCTCCCGGCAGTCAACCATTGAGTATTAGTGTTTGCTATTTAGACATAGTTTATCTTACTAATAACTTTATGGAAATGGTTGCGACTTTATGTAGATGTAACTGTGCAACGCGTTTTTTAATTTTTGTCTGACACTTTCGGTTAAGTGTGCTTCAGCAGTGGATTCGAGAAATTTGTGCGAGTGTTTCCTGTTTAAGATTCGTGCTTCCGGGCTACAACTTACATCTGCGTGAAGTATACAAATTATACGAAGCAATTCAATAAAGATAAGGAAGTATAGATAATCCTTCTCTTACATTAATGATAAATATTAAAAATAATTTTGATGTAAAGGGAGTATTTTCTATATAATTATGAAAGCAGGAAATCTGGAATTCGTTATTTTAACGGATTTGGTAGTACTGAAGTTAAGTTTTATTTCACATAACGCGAATTTAGGATATAAAATTGATATAAGAATGTTGTATAAACGTATTATAAGCTTTGTATTGAGGTGTATATGATATCGTATTTCGATGTCTCCTTATTCTAGCATTATTTGGTAATGTGATCCTTTCTTGGGGATCTATTAGGTTCAAAAGTATCTGGATTTTAAGAACAGCTAGCGTATCTGTGATGCCTCTATAGAAACCATTTGTGCTCCAATTTCAACGTAAATACCCGTTATTTGACTTCTCTGTTTCGTATTCTTAATTACTTCCGTCAGGATCATATTGCTAGACTGAGCTCTTTCCGTGATTCAATGGATACGATGGTATCACGAGAAGGGAAGTGTCCTGAAATATACATTCTGCTTGATTTCTTGGATTTGATACATCTTACTAGTCGAAAGATAATATTCCAATATCTTAACGAAATACAATTAGTATTGTAATATTCTAATACTTCATTATAGCTTTAGGCTGTTAGAGGCAATAATAAGAATAAATAATACTATAATCAACTTATTAGGTTCAAAGATATTGGTTTGTAAAAAATGGAATTGTGAACGCATTAGATCGAATGGAATTGCTATTAGTTTACTATGTCCTAAGCATTTAATAAGGCAAGGACACGTGTTGAATTTCTAAACTAAGTGTAAACGCGTAAAATTAATACGCAATATATTAAATTTTAAATCATCCTTCCTGCGAAAAATGGCTCATAATATTCTCCTCCTTTCATCATTTATAACGAAAGTAACATATTTTACCGTGAATAATATCCAGTATGAAAGACCTTCATCAAACTTGGAATCTAACTATTTCACAGCAGGTGATATTTGAAAGAAATGCAACAGTGGTATTTCACCAAGCTTACCTCCAATATGTTGATTCCCTGATTACTGTAATTCATTATAGTCAATTTTCGTTCTTGACTCCGTAATATATAAATCAGTACGTTGGAACATTATTGGCAGTGAATTAAATGTAATTCTTGGTGTTATTGATAAACATTAGTAATTAGTAATTATATTAATGGCAAAATTAACCTACCTTGAATGTAATAAAAATGTTGAATGAAATATGTAACTGAATCTTTGTTCCTCTGGTATTAATAGTAAGGAACGAGATTTTCCATTCTTCTTTGAAATGGAATGCGTTTTTATTGAATTAATTAATAATACATTTAATAATGACAGATGACGGTAATAAAATTTCTCTGTAGAGAATGTCAATTTTTTAATTTTACTCAGCAAACAATCCCATGAAAAATTCCTTATTAAATAAGAAACTGTAGAAAAAGGAGAAATAAAGAACAGAATATAATATTAACTTCCAAAATGAAATTCTGATATATTTTCTGTGGTAGCAATTATGCCTAACGTAATATTTGTTGATATAGTTATTTGTGATTCCATTGAAGGGATTCTGAGGTTAGGGAATGATGAAGCATGCTCCAAAATGACCAGGTGAAGTTTTAACTCTCAACTAACCGATTAATAATGTTTTGCTACGTAGCTTTTATTTGAACGTAATCCAATTTAGTACTCTAGTAATTAATCTTGGCATTGGTACATACTGGCGTGGTTAATTAGTAGCCTTTAGGTTAAATCCATATTTTGACTGGAAGGATTGCTCCCACCTTTATCTTTCAAATATATACTTCAAGTCTGCGTTATATATCATACTATTTTAAATATACTTCGCTCAAACTTCTTATTGACTGTATGCGCGGTGTGTCAGAATAATATTAATCAGAAGAATAAGTAATTAAATTTTCGATGGTATAATTAGTTCGGAGGACACGCATACATTATGTTTTATGTTACTCAATTTTCCTTTCAACCATTTTCCTAAAATTCGTCGTTACATATATAAAATTGAAATAAGAAGTAAAGTAGATTATGACTTAAAAATAACATGCTTACTAATACTACTAGTAATAAATGCTGTAACTTATGATGACACGTTAATATTTATTTATTGTAATTATACAGTTTTTCCTTCTTATTTCCTACATACTAATTGTTATTTCTTATTACAAGACCTCCAAAAGACCTGATTTTCAAATTTAATTTCCCAAATATCTATCTCCATATCGTATATGTCAAAGATTTGTTACCCCCTATAAATTCAACTTACAATGAACAAAGCAGAGGTCCTTCATAGTGATGACCATATTTCCACAGTTACGCACTGTGTGATAGAAAAAGGGCGTAGAACTTTCAACGAGAGTAGAATATGGGTTGCTATTCATCACCTGCTTCATTAAAAAAATTACGAAATACATAACTTTAATGTACACTACTCTTCAACGTAGTTACGCTTCCTTTTTTTAAGGTTTTACACGTAACACGGACCACGTCTCTCTCGCTCCGCATGCAATTCTTGGTATCTCGAATATTCTAGCTCCCTTTATAACAGACGAATGTGATAACATTCGAAAAACCTGTAATTCGTGTCCCGGCAAAAAACATTGCTTAAAATCAGCGTTTAAATTGAATTTTAGTTCTCGCACTTTTGTTTCAATTCTTCTACATTAGAATAATACACGTTTCAATATTTTGAATTTATACTCTACGAATAAAATTTAGTACGGTATTAAATTGTTAAGATTACAAAACATAGATGTCAATGAACACCAATAATAAATAGTTTAGCCTTGCTTGAACAGACAGCCGTGTCTTAAATGTTAAATAAGCTTAGAAAATTAATTTTAATAAAACATAAAGGATTAAATTATACTTGAATGAATAAGTTATTTAAGGGAATATATCGTGAATCGTATAAGGGAAATTTACGACATAAATAGGGGGAAACAAATCGATAGGAGGATAGGTGTTATTGGTATATTTTATTTGTCTAGCATAGGAAATACGATAAATAATAAACGGTACGCAGGCGTACCTTCAGCGTGAAATTTATAATGTAAGACACACGCTGATACTTCGCCTCAGGTTTTTCGGCGTGAAGCTTCCTCCAAGGATCTCCGCACCCCATCCATGTAACGTAACTCGGCACGCATTCCGAATAATGTGAACATGCACTGACTTACAGCAATTCCCTAACTCCATCCCTTCACGCGATTCTATTTCCTTTTCACCATCTACTTGTGCAATGTCAAGGCGAAAAATCCTTCTGAAGGAAACGCCAAAATTCCTCAACATAAATTCAAGGTATTATTTTTTTATTTAAAATATTTGCTTTTAAAAGATGTATCGATTAAGGAATATTGTCCTGTATTTACGCATCGTTACAGGAATTGCTGCTCCTTTTGTGAAGTCTAGAAGTTCCAACTTCAATCTAGAAATAATTAGACGTCCTTATCACAAGACAAAAATGGTAACTTATGAGTTTCTTAAAACTAATTTTTGGAAAACGTTGAGAAGGGACGAATGGTATATTATTGCGCAGAACAGAAATAGATATTTTGAAAAATTTGACATGGGATGTACACGATTCACTCACATTTCTTAGCTAGGAATAGTCAAATATTGCGCAACTATGTTCAATAGTCTTTATCCGTTAAGGAACTGAATTACGCATTAGAAAGGTATCCTCAAAATAGTAGTTAGAAATAACCATAATTAATGGCGAAATTGTTTAAAAATTGAAATACAAGTGGAATAATGTCTTCAATCTTTTCCCATAAAGGATATATCTTCGTTAGGTACCGTTGGATATCATTCGCAGCAACATTATTTATCCTTAATGTTGAGTAACAGCGAATTCTAAGTCAGTCGTTTAAAACAGTAATTTCGATATTAAGAAGATTAACACAGAATTTCTCCTCCTCCAATCAGTATTCCATTTCTGCAAATCAGTCCTAAATACGTTGATTACCCTCGATTCTCAATTTTTTTCTATAAAAGGTCGATCCTTTTTCCGATTCGTCGCAATATTCCTCATCATAAATTTTGTATAATGACGAATTTTAAATTAATCTTATATAGCATTTATATTAGCCCTTGGCATTTTATATCTACTTCTCAATTATGAATTTGCCGATTATTCTCGTTTCCCAATTTTTTCCCATAAGAGTCCAGTATTCCTTACCCTTTATGTTGAATAATGACGAATTATGAATCTCTCACATCTATGATAGTGTAGGGTACCATTTCATGAAGAAACCACGAATCGGCTATTGCCAACAGAAACAAATTACAAGCCGATCAGTATTTTCTTTGAGGAAATGGAAAAGCTATTTTTTGACCGGCACGGAGGTGAGGCGCTTCGTCTTCGAAAGAGAGCACAATTAGTGTGGCTTTTTTTGTGTTTTCGTTTCGTTATCATGGCGTTCTTTTCTTCGTTAAAATAGTTTTATGAATTTTGATAAATTGTTATTCTGTAATTGTTGTTTTGTCAATTTATGGAGTCTCGACTCTAGCTTTCGTCATCCCACAATTTAGTAATTTAGTAATTTAGCAATTTAGAAATTTAGTAATTTCAAAATTAAGAATAATAATTCCGAATATTGGAAAAATGTGCTGAATGGAAATACTGAAGGATTGATCATATTACAGTATTAGAAGAGAAATCAGGATATCAAGTAATATGAAATTTTTATTTAAAAATTTGTGAATAGACACTTAATCCTTTGTATCTTTAGCATGAAATGGAAATATTTTTCATTCGCGTCGATATAAGGAATGGGAGGAAATAAATATTTCTTTTATATATGACTAGGTAGAAGTATGTGTGAAATTAAAACATCGTGGAACATAAAGAAGGAAATGAGAATGTTAAATTTGACATGGAAGAACCTCTAAATTTTACTTCTTATAGGTTTCGATAATGTTCGGAAAATGTATGGTAGGTTATAATTAATTCACTTTTTATCTTTATCTTCCCACTCTTTGTTGTAACTTCTCTTGTTATAGAGGTTTAATTAAAGTACCTTTAACCAGGACATTCGTTACTTTTGATACTCGTTATGTAATTAATACAATGTTGCTATGAAAATTTCGAATCCTCCCATTTTTCATTTTAATTTTCTTGTAAAACAGCGTAATTTTTCACGCTTTTAAACAAGTATGGCATTCAGAAACCAGTAAAGATCATTAAGAGGCCAGAAAAGCTTGTTTACGTTATTTTATCGTAATTCTACGCAAAACTGCACCCAAATACGGTATATATTAATAATATTAGTACATCATACTGTCTGAATAAACTCAAAATTAACAATTCCAGAAGCAATTATTGGGACTGTTCGTTCCAATTATTTATATACACGATAAAATCATACTGCACCAATTACAGTAGTTAATAATGATTATAATAACATTACCGCCCGAGAAACAGAATCTTAATTCAGAATAATTAAGATGACGAATTTTCGAAATCCAAGTAACAGAATGGGCGTGTATGTTCTAAGGAATATGCGTTGCAGTAGAAGGCACTGGTTAATGGTTCCGTCAAGCCCGGCTCGAACGTATTCATTTAGTGAAGCCGAACGTATTCTAGTCACACACATTTATTCAAATCACCTGCCTATAGGCGCGTTTTTCCCACGATGAGGGGAATTAATAATAGACAAGGTGTTTCGTTTGAAAATTCCTGGAAGGTGGCGTCGGTTTGTGCTTTGTTCAAAGGCAAACGACGCTATGTCGTAGAGTGGAATATGCTCGCCGTAAACCATGCAGCTCGCATGTATGCAAACGGTAATAGGGCCCAATAAGTAGAACAACGCTTTTATGGAGCAGCGTGACCAATTGCTAGTCGCAGGCTGTCGGCGTATATTTTAGGCTGGCCATCTACAAGCGGTAAACGCCCGTTCGTTAGCGCTCGCTATGCGTTCTACCGAGAAGACATTATTATATTCCAGCGTCGTAATCATCCTATTTGCATCGACTGCATTTACATAGGGACAACTGAATGTCTAGCAACTTGTTTCTCCGTTCAATGACATTCCATTGCATGCAACTAAGTGAAAACGTGGAACTACGCTACCGTAGCATTTGAGCAGTTATAACTTGGCGAGGAGCGATCGGAGAATATCATTTGTGGGACCTATATGAATGGTAAAGTCGTACTCCTGCGTTTTTTGACCGAATTTTCGATTGGATATTTTTGTGGTGCAAGGCGGAGACGGGTTTTCGGTTAAGAGATCGGGGAAGTCCTAAGAATCCTGTTTCTTTCAGAAATTCATTCTCGGGCTCCAAATTTGGGAAAATTGGACTACTATAGGAACCCAATGGAATTTAATATTCGATTTTTGACTGTTAGGTAATTCATTTCCGGAAAAATTATTCCATTAAACTCCGAACCTGCTTACTATTACTTTAAAGATCAGATAGGGTTTTACTTTTTCTTATTCAGAATGACTGGTGCGTGTTAATTGAATTGCATCCTGTGCATACTATGCCATATAAATTTTTTAATTAATAACATATCGATGATATACTCTTCATTGTGTCTGATATTACCTGGAAACGAAAATTTTCCCATTAACATTCATGGCGTGACTATAGCTGTTTTGCAAACCGTAATTGAACGTAATGCAAAAAAGATATTTTTGTATTGAAACTACCAGTGACCTAATAATTATAAATTTTCAGCAAGAAGCAATATATGTATTCTACAGTAACACAGTGCAAATACAAATTCAATCGCGGCATGCGAAAGTAAGACTCACGAAAGTATACTAGCGATATACATAGTAGCTTACGGCGCTAACAGCTTACACTATGATAACGAGTCTACATTGTCGTGAGTTTTTCATACTAAATCCAATAAGTATCAATTTCTCCCGCATTAAGCTGAAATTACATGGAACGCATTTTAACGCGCGAAATTTGAATAAAACCTAAAAACTGACAAAATGTAATTTAGAATAAAATGAGTACGTAAACTGACAATTAAAATTCAGTAACATCAGTTGCTCAGATTCTCGTAAATATATCAGCGTGTAAGGATTTAATAGAGTACCGTAGAAAATTACCATCAATTCGTACATTAAACCTGTCAAAGTTCAAATCCAAATCCATTTCCAATCTTTTACTTGAAATTCGCTATTGAATAGATCGTTGTTTTGGTCACGTGATCGCGTGATATTGCTCCCAATATACATTAAATTAATTTTCCTATATTTTTTCAAATCCCTCTTGCCTTTCCCCATACGTGAGTCAACTAACCAGTGGAAGGTTTAGCGTTAAATATCAAATGACGATGCGTGGAATGTCGTAATAAAATATTTCCAAGCGTTAATTAATACGCGATGCCTCGCACACTGCTTTAAGTAGTTTCGTCGAATTTTCAGCGTGAAATCTCCGAACCGCTATTTTTCCGGAATGATTGAACCACCGAGGGCAAAGTGTTGGATATGCACTAAGTCGATGAAACTCGTTCCACGGTCAAATTTCAATTCCTTCGCGACTCCTTGCCAGCATAGATGCTTTCTGGTGCGCAACGGAAATAAGAAACGCACGTATCTGCCTGTCCTGACGACAATGTATAACATTATCGGCACGATGCGGCCAGCATTTCAGCATTCTCCGGGCAGACGGGCGTGTGAATGAAGATACACGGCTACGCGGATTTGATTCGAATGCATTTGGCACTCGTTCGAGTCGGAAAAGCAAGAAACCAAACAGATACTTCAACGAGTAGGAATACCAGAACTGGCTACAAATTCGATCTCGGGGAGCCTTCGGGATGATCTCCCTTGCGTTAAAGATTCCACCGGCGATCTCTCCCTTGATATTCTTGGAAGTATTTTGCATTCATTTCCGTCCTATCCTACAGGGTTGCTTGTTATGGAAAGGTTTGGTTACACACATGGCATGGATTTATTGCAGCATTCGTGGTTCTCGGTAATTTTGCTAAATGCATTGAAGCGTCATGCAATTCGTTATTTTAATTAATGTTGGCTGGTGGACTGAACTTGCCGTTTAAATAGCTATTTCACAGTATTTTCATTATTCGGTGTAAATAACTTGGAATATTAGTTAACTATATAGTTTAATATGGTTTGGTAGGCGGCATGAATTATTCCTCAATGTAACAGCCTTTATTAATGTCTAGTTTATTTATTTATTGCTTTATCTACAGGGGAATACCGATCTGAAAAATTACGAGAAAGTTATTACAGCGAGGCACGAAGTTAATGGTAACAAGGAAAAGTACAAGTAAATAAAGGAAATAAAGTTAAACGTAAAAATATACAAATATACATGGCGACAAGATATGTATAAATATATGAAAAAAAGAATTTTCTACTGGGATATGTGATATGACAGCTGTTTTAGAGAGTGAAGTTATTGGCTGAATTTATATAGGGTAGAATAGGTATTGCTAACATTAATAATCATTCTATTAATAACTGAGTGGTATGCAAAAACGGTTTTATGTTTTTGTACATGAAGAAGGCGGTATTGTTTTGAATAAGAAGTAGGAACATGGATTGAAGATTTTTCCAACATATCAGAACAATTTACAAGGCTCTTGAGCCCTTTATAAGCAAAAAGAATATCAGAGATTTCCCTCGTTCCTTCTAACGTTGTTAAAATGCGTGATGAGTGTATGAATTCTTAGTTATGACACGAAACTTACTTGGGCTGCCCAATATGTCGTGAAGCTAAAGGTAATAACAGGTATCGTAGCTTTCTTAAAGAGCTAGTGTGCAATTTAAAGTAAGTTGTCCAGATTCTTAGAATTCCTTGTTAGATAGTTTGGAATGCAGTTAAATCTGTTGCTTTGATTTATGTTGTTACTCAAATTGATTTGACTTGTGAATTCTCATTCAATGCTTTGATATACTGAATTAGCTATCCTAGTTGTATTCCATTCATTTTTTTCAGATAGTGCTATACTGTCACTTGGAACATAACTATTCTCCCCTTGCGGATTATGGTTTATTGACTAAATTTTCCGATTTTCGTTCGGAATTGATAATAACTACAAGATTTTAAGAAGTTCTACATTTTCATGGACCTAATTGAAACGTTAGGGTACATACTTCATCACAAGGAAGCATAGAAATTGAAATCTCTTAAACGTTATCCTATCTTTAAACCTCTCTATAATATATAAACATTATAATGCAACTATCTGTATTATATCATTATAATATAGCTTCAGCTGGACGGAAATCTATTCGTATATTTCCTAATGTATGTATACAGATATAAGAATATTTACAATTTACGGAAAAATAAATTTCCGAAATATCCATATAAATCAAATTTCAGTTCTTAACAATTTCATGAAGAACGTATGTTTATTTTTTCACAGTATTTATACGAACGCATAAGTAATCTTCAATTACACACATTCCGCTAGAATTATCACGATCGGCAATAGGATTTCTAACTTAAAGTACGATTCTTTATACGAATTTCATGGAATAGTGGCAATTATGGAATGTGAGATTGCTAGCAGATACCTCGTTCAGCTTAATTCGTATCCCGGTTAAAGAGAGTTTATTCCGTTTGCTTTAAATTATCGTAATTGCATTGTATTTCCTAGTCCTTTGTTAAGGTATTGAACATTTATGAAAAGGGGGAAGCCTATGCAACATGAAAATATGATTGCCGCGCAGAAGATCGCTGCGAAATGCATTCCCCTCATTTGGATATAAATTACGAGTGCACAGGTTCTCCGAATTTAATGAAATTGCGTGCATTATCTACTTAAAAATCGTCCGGCATGTCCCACCGGTATTTCGATTTAGACAATTTGTAACTGAAATTTTAATTGGAATGCTTAGTAGCTAAATGTGTGTGGCCCGCGTCGTGAATTGTATCATTGAACGTAAGTGAAGGGAAATTTATTTATAGCTTATTTAAGAAAGTAATTCTAGGAAACTAATAATAGCTATCGTTAAAACTCTTGAGCGCAATAATTAAAACAATAAATGAAGGTGAAGTATGTTTCTTTTGGTGCTGATGTAAGCACTTCAGAAATGAAGTGAAATACATTTCAGGAAGAGAATTTGCGAATTTACTATTATGGTTTTGTTTTTACGTGTGGAAACTTGGAATAAACTATAATTGTTTCCGAAAATTAGTCATAATATGTGAAACAATGTGAATTAACATACAGTTAATTGAGAGGTGTGAGGACTATGATAAAATTAAAAAACCCAAATTTGTAGTGAATATTCCCAAAGGAAGCAATATAAATACATTAGCAATGGTAAAGAGTATTCATATGCAAGTCGTACCAACCGATAAATTACTGTGGCCAACGAAACAATAAGGGCGACGGAAAAGCGAGTAATTTACATAGAAGTATCAGGATAGCAATACAGAAACAGTGTCAATCATGAGAGTAAAGTTTACAAATTGAAACCCAAGAAGGGTCCATACTGAATTCGAGAAAGGTGACCGCATGTTACCCGCAATGTTAACATGCTTGCTTAGCTTAAGTGACGAATATATAGTAATAACTGAAAGAGAAGTAACTTCACGTGAAATAAGGAAATGAAGTACTCGTGATTTTATATTTTCATTTCACCATAAATAGCAACAGCCGTAATAAGTAAGTACATACAAGGAAAGTTTCTAATTGGTACGTGCTCATTGTGAGAACCTTTCGAAGCGCAAGCGATTAATAACCATAGACGAGACACTCAAGGCAACAGCGTGCCGAGGGGACAACCATTGGAGAGCGAAGAGCGAGGGTCGTGAGACGAGAATAACGTGATCGGCGCGCGAGCGGGAACAAGCTTCATCCCTCGCCACAATGGCTCCTACAAACGTTTTGGTCCGGTCGGAAGCTGTGCACTCAGAAACGGGACGCGTCGTCTCGGCCTTTACATGTGGCTTTGGCGCTGGAAAAGAAGAGGTACGGGTCTCACGACCTTGTTATAATATGATTATAATACGTCTTTTTGGATCACACTTATGCCATGGGTTATTACATTTATGGAGTACAAGTCCTTTAATGGATTGCTCTTGGGCTATAGATTCTTATACATAATGAGTAAGGTACAGTTAATGTGGCGCGCAATACCTATCAGTATAGGTTGGCAGACGACACAAACGCAATCAAACTACGCTCAAATAGCATGGAGTGTGTGATATACTAATAAAGCTGCTCGATGCAGATCTGAATCAGTAGTAAAACCTTGCAATAAAAAATGGATAGTATTCCCAAGATTCGCTGAAACTGTAATCAAATTGTGCAGAAATTGCATGAAATTTGTAGCATTAATAAAACAAGTATTCCTTTGTAGTTATAAAGCAGTAGTAAGTCTTCGCCAAAAAATCGCAAATTTTCTAAAAATTCGCTGGAACAGCGATCAAACAACACTGCAATTACTGGAAATGTGTGACATTACTGAAATAGTGTTATTTTTTTGCAGTTCTGAAGCAGTAAAAATACTTCACCGCAAAGAACACAATTATTCTAAAAGTGGACCGAAACTGTAATCAAACTGCGCTGAAAATGCATGAAAGGTGTGCTATTCAGTGAATAACGCTGTGCTGTTTCGCGCAGTTCTGCAGCAGTAGTAAGACTACATCGGAAAAGAATCGATAATTTTTTAAAAAAATCGCTGAAGCTGTTTTCAAACTGCGCTGAAATGGCAAGAATTGTGTTATTCATTCAATAGCGTTAATCATTCGGGAATTGCAGAAGAAGGTAGGTGAGTAGAGAGTAGGTTAATACAATGGCTGTAGAACTATGTTGATTGCTATAATTAGTAGCGTATTGTCAATTGCTTATATCTCCAGCTACAGTTGATATATCTCTTGATAATTCTGCGAATCTCTACAGAATTAAAATCTTCAGTGAATTGATTAATTCAATGGCTATGGTTCTGTATTGGTGGCTGTACACAGTACCGTGTAGTCAACTGTAACGTACTCTAGACACAACTGATCTATACATTGATCTTTATAGAGTAGCTATGGAATTCAATTCATCACTGTATAGATCAATACGTCGGATGCAGTTCTGTGCAGGTGGCTATAGTCGGTAGTGCATACACATATGTCAACGTCCCTAGCGACAATTGCTCTCTCCATTGAACATTCTGGAGTCTCTGAACAACAAAGTATATCACGGAATTAATTAATCTACTTGCTGTGGTACTGTGCAGATTGCTATTCTCTGTAATGTGTTAGGTCTCTAGCTGTAAATGACCTATCCATTTACCTTTCAACAATTGCTGTACAGATTTGATGACAGGGAATATATTAATCCAATGGCTATAGTACCGTGTTGATGGTTATATTCAGAACTGTATTGTCACATGTTAATATGTCCAGCTGTAAATGATGTATCACTTGATGACTCAAGAATAGCTAAAGGACCCAGATGATCAGCGAATTGAATCGTCCAACGGAAATAGCACTATATAGAAGGATACACTCGGTAGTCCATTGTGAAATGCCTATATCTCAAGTGATAATTTATCTATTCATTTGTCACTTAGGAATTTCTGAAGAATTTAAATCATCAGTGAATAGATTACTCTAACGGATATAGTCACGTGTTGATTTCAGTTTCGAGTAACGTATTCTAAAGTTGAAGTGTCGCTAGCGTCAATTAATCTATGAACTTATAATTCCCGAATTGCTATAGAATTTACGTTATCAGTGTATAGATTAATACAATGGCTATAGTACAATGGTGGTGGCTGTTCTCAGCACTGCATTGAAAATTGTAAATATTCGTAACTATAGCCGATCTACCCATTGATACATCTAAAATCACAATTTAAATCCGATGAACGGAGAGTAGGTTAATACGACAGCGGTAGAACTCTGCCGATGGCTCATCACAGTACTGCATTGATGTACATGGGCTGTAGAATTATGAAGATGGCTATACTCAGTACTCTATTGACATATGTCAATATCTCCTGGGACAATTGATCTATCCGTTGATCATTCTAGAGTTGCTACAGTGGTTAAGTCATCAATGAACAGACTAACATACCTGATAAAGTGCTCTGTCCATGGATGTACTAAGTACCGTAGAGTCATAACTGTACTACACATTGATTATTCCAGTATAGCTGTGGAATGTAAATCATGAGTGAACAGATTAATTCAACCGATGCAGTGCTTTGTTGGTGAATGTTCTAAGAACCGTACAGCCAACTGGTCTGGATAAATGCTAACCTGCACATTGATAATTCTCGAATTGCTGGGAATTTAATCATCAGTGAATGAATTTATGCTACGTCTATATTACTGTCATTATGGCTGTCCTCAGTACTGAGTTGTTAGTTGTTAATTTCTCCAGCGATAATGGATAACCCTTTTGTCTTTCTACAACTGTTATAGAACTTCAATCATCAGCGAACATATTACTGTAAAGGCAATACCATTGCGTTGACGGCAACACTCGGTACTGCACTGTAGTTCATCAATATCACCACTGACAACGGTATTATCCATTGACGATTCTAGCTTAGATATTGTGTCTCAATCATCACACAGCTGATTAACCTACAGCTACAGTGCTCTGCCCGTGGATGAACTAAGTACCGTACTGACAATTGTTAATGTCTCCAGCAATAACCGATTTGTCCATTGATCATTCTCGAATTGCTATAGAATACAAGTCATTAGTGAACAGGTTAATACAACGGCTACAGTGCTCAGATTATGGATGTTCTGAATACGGTAGAGGCAATAGTCTCTAGCCACATCATATATATACTAACGATTCTAGGTTTACTGCGGCATTTAAATCGTCAATGGTCAAAGTAGTCCAACGGCTACAGCACTGTGACGATGGTAGTACTCAGTACTGTGTTGTCAACTGTGTATCGTGGGATTATGGATTTGTATTTCTCATTCTGCAATTGCTGCACAATACACATCACCAGTAAACAGATTAATCCAAGGTCAACAGTGCTATGTCGGAAGGTGCACTAAGCACCATACTGGCAACTGCAAATGTCACTAGACCCAACCGTGCAATACATCGGTTGCTCCGGAGTTACATTGAAATTTACATCACCAGAGAACAAAGAAGTACAACGGCTACATTACTGTGATGATGGCTGTACTCAGTACAGTTTTGTCAATTGCTAACTTCGCCAGGGATAATGGATCTGTATTTTGTCACTCTAGAATTGTTATAAAACCTAAATCTTCATTGAACATAATAATCCACCGGCTAGAGCGCACTCCTGGTAGATGCACGTTCTACCGTACTCCAAATTACAAATATCTCATGCCATAACCTTAACATACATGGTTATTATAGAATTACATTAGAATTTATATCATCTGTGAACAAACTAATGCAACGCCTATAGTACTGTGATGTTGGGGGTACTCTGTACTCTCTTGTCATTTGCCAATTTCTCGAGGTATAACGGATATGTTCCCTGACATGCTATAACTGCTATAAGATCTAGATGATTATTGAAAGAATTATTCAAACGCGTACACTACTCTGCTAGTAGAGATACTGAGTACCGTACTTTCCATTATAAATATCTCTTGCCATAACTGTGCTATACATTGATTAATTTAGAATTTCTTTGGAGCATACATCATCAGTGAGGAAAGAATTACAACAGCTACACTACTGTGGTGATGGTTGTACACAGTACTGTATTGCCAATTGTTTATACCACGAGGGCCAATGGACATGTACTTTGTCACTCTAGAATTAATAGATGCTCTTAATCATCATTGAATAGATTAGTGCTACGGGTACAGTGCTCGGTTGACATACGTACGAAGTACCGTACTGTCAATCGTGAATACCCCTAGCCGTAACCGCAGTACACATTTATTATTCTAGAATTGCTTTGGAAAATAAATAATCTGTCATCATTGTAATGCAATGGCTACAATGCTGTGATGATGCATGTTTTCTATACCATGTTGTAATTTGTTAATACCTCGAGGGATTATTGAACTGCACTTTTCATTCTAGAATTGCTGTAGGATATACATCATCAGTGAGCAAACAAATCCAATGGCAATAGTGCTCTATTGATTGATGTACTGATTACCGTACTCTCAATAGTAATCATCTGTAGAGATAAATATAATATACAATGATTATCCTAGAATTGCTTGGGAATTTAAATAATCAATGAACAAATTCTTCCAAAGGATATAGTACTGTGGCGATGGCAGCACTCAGTACTGCGTTGTCTATTATTAATATCCTGTGGGTTAAGGGATCTGTCTCTTCTCGTTCTAGAATTGGTACAGAACCTGAATCATTATTGAAAAGATTAATCCTTCGGCTACAGTGCCCTTTTGGTGAATGTATTGAATGGCGGACTGTCAGTTGTAAATATGTCTAGCCGTAACCGTACAATACATCGGTTGTTCTGGAATTACGTTGGAATTTACATCATCAGTGAACAAGGACGCTCAACGGCCGCAGCAATGTGATAATGCGTGTACTCAGTAATGCGTTGTGAGCTGCCAATATGTCGAGGGATGATGGATATGCTTGTTGTCATCCCAGAATTGCTACAAAGCCCAAATAATCATTGGACACATTAATTAATGGATACAGAGCTCTGCTGGTGGATGTACTAATCAACCTAATGTCAGTTGTAAGTATCTCGAGCCATAACCGAACTATACATTGATTATTCTAGAATGGCCGAGAAATTTATGTCATCAATCAGCAAAGTAGTCCAACGACTTCATCGCTGTGATGATGGCTGTACTCGGCACTGCGATGTCTATTGCTGACACCTCGTGGGACAGTGGATCTGTCTTTTGTCACTCTAGAATTGCACCAGAATACAGATCATCATTCATCAGGATAATCCGTCGGTTACAAAGCTCTGTTAATGTGTGTACTAGGTACCGTAACGTCAATTGTAAATAGTTCTTGCCATAACCATCCTATACATAGATTGTTCTACAACATCTTTGGAATACACGTCATCAGTGAACAAGGTAATCCAACGACTGCAATACATTGGTGGCGGTACACAGTACTGCGTTGTCAATATTTAATTTGCGGGGGGATAATGGATCTGCTTTTGTCATTGTAGAATTGCTATAACATCCATCTCATCACTGAACAATTTAATACAAAGCCTACAGGGCTTGGCCTGTAGATGTACTGAGTTCTGCAATGTCAGTTGTAAATGTCTCTAGCCATAACCGTACTATACATTAACAATTGAAAACACAGTACTGAGTAAAGCGATCATCACAATATTGTTACTATTGTAAAACACTGTTCACTGATATCGTCAGTTCCAAGGCAACTCTAGAATACTAAATGTACTGTACGGTCATGGCTACAGATATTTCCAAGTGAGTGCCCGATACTTAGTACAGACACCAGCAGAGCACTGCAGCCGATTTATTAATCTGTTCAATGATGATTTAGATTTTGTAGCTATTCTAGACTTACAAAAGCCAGATCCATTATCCCTCGACGCATTAACAACTGACAACACACAGATTGCAGTCATGGTCATAGTAACGTAAACGTTGGAATACTTTGTTTACTGATGATGAAAATGCCTAAGTAATTCTTGAGTAAAGATTGTATACTACGGTTATGGCTGGTGACATTTAGTATTCCAGTACGGTAAATAGTACATCTTCCAAGAGAGCACTGTTGGAATAATCTTGGAAGCTGGAATAATCTTTTCAATGATGATTTAGATATTATAGCAATTCTAGAATGCAAAAGGCAGAACCATTATTCCACGCGATATTAATAATTGACGCACCATGTACTTAGTGCAGCCATCATCATCGTACTGTTGTAGTTGGAATAATTTGTTCAATGATGATATAAATCCCATAGCAGTTCTAGAATAATCAATGTACGGTATGTGTATGGCTTGAGACATTTCCAATTTACAGTACAGTACTCGTTTCGTTCACCAATATAGAACAGTGGCTGTAGGATTATGCTGTTCAAGGATGTTTAAAATTTATAACGTTTCTAGATAGACAAAATTTAGGTCCACCATCCCACGAGATAATAACAATTGACAACACAGTACTGAGTACAACCAGATTATGTAGACCTTGGACTACTCTGCTCACTGATGATGTAAGTTCCAACCCACTTCTGGAATAACATATGTATAGTAGGGTTATGGCTAGTGATGTTTATAGTTCACAGTACGGTAGTTAGTACATCTACTAACAGAGCGCTGTGGCCGTTGTATTAAATTTGTCACACAAGTTGTATATCCTCCAGTAATTCTAGAACGAGAAATGCAGATTCATTATCCCTCGGGACATTAACTATTGACGACCTAGTGCCGAGTAGTGCCATATTCACAGTACTGTAGCCTTCGGATCACGTTGTTCATTGATGACGTAAATTCCAAAACCATTCTGGAATAATCCATGTATAGTATTGTTTTGGCTTGAGACATTTCCAACTGTCAGTCCGGTAATCATTACATCCACCAGAGGAGCACTGCTGCCGCTGTATTGACTTGTACAATGACGATTGAGAATTTATGGCCATTCTAGAATGACAAGAGGCAGATCCATTAACCCTCGCGAAATTAGCAATCGATGTCAAAGTACCGAGTACACCCATCAACGCACTATTTTAGGCGCTGAATATCTTTGTTAACTGATAATGTAAATTCCAAAGCAATTCAAAAATAATCAATGTGCAGTACGGTTATGGCTTGTGATATTTCCAGTAGACAAAAAGATAAAAATTACAACCACCAATATAGCAGGCGTTGGATTGAACTGTTTAGTTATGATATAAATTCTATAACTATTCTAGAATGACAAAATGCAGGTCCTCTATTCCTCGAGATATTAGCAATTGACAACACAGTGCGGAGTACAGCCAACATCACATTCATGTGTACGTTGGACAACATTGTCCACTGATGATGTATGTTCCAAAGCAATTATGGAATAATCTATATATATTACGGTTATGGCTTAAGATATATCTAATTGACAGTAAGGCACTTAGTACATCCCCCAGCGGAGCACTTCAGGTGCTCTATTAATCTGTTCGATGGTGATACCTATGTGTTGCTTGACTACTTTGTTCACTGATGATGGAAGTTCTAACGTAATTCTTGAATAACATATGTATAGTATGGTAATGGCTAGTGACATTTACAGTTGACAACACTGTGCTTAGTGCATCTACCGACAGAGCGCTACTGACGTTTCATTGAACGTTCATTGGTGATGTAAGTTCTACAACAATTCAAGTATGAGGTATGAACATCCATTATTCCACGAGGTATTAAAAGATGACAATACTGTACTGAGTACACCCATCATCACAGTAATGCAGCCGTTCGTTTGATTTGTTCACTGATGATGTAAATTCCAAATGGTTTCTGGAATAATCAATGTTGAGTACGGTTATGGCTTGAGACATTTCCGATTGACAGAACGGTACCCACTACATGCACCAATATAGCACTGTAGCCGTTGGATTAGTCTGATCAATGATGATTTAAATTCTACATAAATTCCAGAACAACAAAAGGCATATACTTATCCCTCGAGATAATTGCAATTGACGTCACAGAACTGACGACAGTCATCACCACGGTAGTAGTGTAGACGTTGTGCTACTTCGTTCACTGATGGTGTAAGTTCCAAATCAATTCTGGAATAAATAATGTATATAACGGTTTTAGCTTTAAATATATAAAACTAATCGTACGGTACCTGATACATCCACCAATATATCACTGCAGCGGCTGGATGAATCTGTTCAATGGTGATTTAGATTCTATAACAATTCTTGAATCATAAAATCCAGATCCACTGTCCATCAAGATATTAGCCGTTTACGACACATTACTGAATACACCCACCATCACAAGTGTGTACGGACAGGTCAACATAGTTCACTGATGATGCAAATTCGAAACTGATTCTAGAATAACCTATGTATAGTGCGGCTATGCCTAGTGACATGTACAATTCACAGTACGGTAACTAGTACCTCTACCAAGACAGCACTGTTGCCATTGTTTCAAATTTGTCACTGAGGGCTTATATTCTACAAAAATTGTAGAATGAGCAATGAAGGTCCATTATCCCTAATGAAATTAACATTTGACAGCACAGCACTGAGTACAGCTATCATAACAATAATGTAGCCGCAGGAGAGCTTCGTTCATTTACAGTATCTGTTCCGAAGCAATCCTGGAATAATCTATGTATAGAACGGTTATGACTAGAGACATTTACTATTGACGGTACGGTACTTCGCAAATCTATCAATGCTTAGCTGTAGCTGTTGCTTTAGTTTCTTCTATGATGATTTAAATTGTATAACAATCCTTCAATGACAAAATATAGATCCCCGGGCACTCGAGATATTAACAACTGACATCTCATTTCTGAGTACAGCCATCATCATATTACAGTAGCCGCTGCACAACATTGACCACTGATGATGTTAACTCAAAAGCAATTCTAGGATAATCAGAGTAAGGTACATTTATAGCTAAGGATATTTACAACCGACATTAAGGGGCTAACTACATCCAGCAATATAACACTGTAACTGTTGGATTTAACTTTTCGACGATGACTTCGATTTCGAAGCAATTCTAGAGTGACAAATGGCAGATACATTATCCCTTGAGAAATTACAAATTTGCAACATACTAATGGGTACAGCTACCATCAGTGTTCCAATTCCGCTTTAATCCTTTGTCAACTGATGATGTTAATTCCAAAGCAATTTCGGAATGATCAATGTATAGCACGGCTATGGCATGAGATGTTTCCAATTGACAGTACGGTAATTATTTCATCCAAAATATAGCACTGTAGCCTCTGTATTAATCTGCTCAATGACGCTTTAAGTTCTATTACAATGCTACAATGACAAAATGCAGATCCACAGAGCCTCGAGACATTAACAATTGACAATACAGTACTCAGTACAGTCGTCGTCATAGTAATGTAGCGGTTGGACTACTTTCTTCACAGACAATGTAAATTCCAACACAATTCCAAAATAATATTTGTATATTACGTCTATGGCTTCAGATATTTCCAACTGACTTTACGGTACATCGTACATACTCAAACACAGCACTGTTGCCGTTGGATTAATATGTTCATCGATATTTTAGATTATATGACAATTCTAAAATGAGAACATAGATACCCATCAGCCCTCGAGATATTAGCAATTGACAACACAGTACTGAGTATAAACATCATCACAGTAATGTAGCGCTTGGGCTACATTGTTCATTGATGGTGTATGTTCCACAGTAATTCAGGAATTATCAATGTATATTGCGGTTTTGTCTTGAAATATTTTCTATTGAAATTACGGTAGTTCGTACATCCACCGACAGAGCAATGTTGCAATTGGATTAAAATGTTCAATGACGGTATATATTACATAACAATTTCAGGACGACAAAATACAAGTCCACTATCACTCGAGATATTAACAATTGGCAACGTAACACTGATTACAAATATTACCACATTAAATTGGTCGTTGCACTAATTTGTTCACTGGTGATGTAAATTCCTGAGTAATTCAGAAGAAGATATGTATACTACGGTTGTGGCTAGTGACGTTTACAGCACAGAGTACGGTAATTAGTACATCTACAACTATAGCATTGTTACCGTTGGATTAAGTTAGTCACTGATGATGTGCATCCAATAGCAACTCTAGAATGAGATATGCAAATTCGTTATACATCGAGATATTAACAATTAACAACAAAGGACTGAGTACAGCCATATTCACAGTATTGTAACGGTTGTGTAACATTGTACACTGATAATGAAAGTACAAATGAAATTCTGGAACGAGCAATGTACATTACTGTTATGGCTTGAGGTATTCCCAATTGACAGAACGGTACCTATCAGATCCACCAATATAACACTGTAACCGTTTGAATAATCTGTTCAATGATGATTTATATTCTGTAACAACACCATAATGACAAAATACATGTCCATAGACCTTTGAGCTATTAACAATTGACGACACAGTACTGCGTACAGCTATCATCACGGTAACGCAGCCGTTGCACAACTTTGATCACTGATGATGTAAATTCGAATGTGATTCTAGAATAACAAATGAATAGTACGGCTATGGCTTGAGATATTTCCAATTCACCATACGGCATTTAGTAAATCCACAAATTGAACACTTCAGGCGCTGTATAAATATGTTCCACGATGACTAAGATTTCATAAATATCCTAGAATGACAAAAGACAGATCCATTATCCCTTGAGACATCAGCAACTGACAACACATTACTGAGTACAGCCATCCTCAGGGTACCCTAGCCGTTGGACTACTTTGCTCACTCATGGTATTAATTCCAAAGCAACTCTGGTATAATCAATGTATATTACGTTTGTGTCTTCAGTTATTTCTAAGTGACAGTACGGTACTTATTACATCCACAAATATAGCTATTTAGGCGATGGATTAAGCTTTTAATGGTGATTTATATTCTAGAACGACCCTAGAATGACAAAATACAGGCCCACGGTCCCTCGAGATACGAACAAGTGACAACACTGTACTGAGTACAGGCATATTCACAGCAATGTAGAAATTGGACTGCTTTGTTCATTGATGATGCAAATTCCCAAGTAATGCTGGAGTAACCTATGCATGCTACCGTTAGGACTAGTGATGTTTACAATTCACAGTACATTAAATAGTACATCCGCCAGCAGAGCAAAGCAGCCGGTTTATTAGCCCGTTCCTTGTTGGATTAGATATATTGCCTTTCTAGGATGACAGGAGACTGATCCATCATCCCTTGAGATATTAACAATTGACAACTCACAACTCAGTATAGCCATCACCATAGTTCTGCAGCCCTTGTGCCACTTTGTATACTGACGATGTAGATTCGAAAGCAATTCTGGGATAATCAACTAATAATACGGTTATGGCTTGAGATATATCCGATTGACAGTACGGCTTTTAGTACATCCTCCAACTGATCACAGTTGCTGTTGGATTAATCTGTTCACTCATGATGTATAATCGGCAGCAATACTAGAACGAGAAATGAAGATCCATTAATCCTAGCGATATTAACAATTGACAACACTGTACTGAATACATCCACCAATATAGCATTGTAGCCGTTGGATGAAACTGTTCAATGATGACTTAATTCCTATGAACATCCTAGAATGACAAAGTTCAGATCCACAGACCCTCGAGGTATTGACTATTGACGACACAGTACTGGGTATGGCCATCATCACAGTCATGTGGACAATGGACTGCTTTGTTCACTGGCGATGTAAATTCCAAAGTAGTTCTAGAATAACCTATGTATAGAGCGCTTATGGCAAGTGGTATTTACAATTGACAGTACGGTACTTAGTAATACCTGCTACAGAGCATTGCATCCGTCGGAAAAATATGATCAATGATGGTTTAGGTCCTGTAACATTTCTGGAATGACAAAATTCATATCCATTATCACTCGAGATATTAGCCATTCTCTACACGGCACTCATTATGGCCATCATCACAGTAATAAAGCCGTTAACTACATTGTTCGTATACTCGTATACGAGACGTATACTCCAAAAGTAGTTCCAGAATGACCTATGTACAGTAAGGTTATGTCCAGTGATATTTACAATTGATAGTACATTTCTTATTACATCCACTAACAGTGCGTTGTTGCTTTTCGATTAACCTTTTCGCTGTTGATTTTGTATCTATAGTAATCCTAGAACGCCAAGTTAGCAATTGGCGACACTGCACTGTGCGTAGCCATCGCCACTGTGCCATAGACGTTGGATCACTTGTTCCTGATAATGTAAGTTCCAAAGCCATTGTGGGATTTTCGGTATATAGTACGGTTATGGGTGAGGATATTTGCAACTGATAGTACGGTACCTACTAGATACACCAACAGAGCACCGAAGCCGTTGGAGTAATCAGTTGAATGATGATTTAAATTCCATAACATTTCTAGAGTGAGAAAATACGTATCCAATTTCCCTGGAGATATTAACAACTGACAACACAGTACATAGCGCAGCCATTGTCACAGTAGTGTGCCGTTGGATTTCTTTGTCCACAGGCGGTGTAAATTCCAATCAGTTGCGCAGTAATCAATGTATATTACGGTTATGGCTTGAGATATTCCAATTGACAGTGCGGTGCTTATTACATCCACCAATATCGGACTGTAGCCGCTGGAATATCCTGTACTGTGTTGATATGTGCTCTATAGTAATTCTAGAATGATAAATGAAGATCCACTATCCGTCCCGACATTAAGGATTTACAAAACAGCACCCAGCACAGCCATCACCACAGTACTCCAGAGGTTGGACTACATTGTGCACTGATGACGTAAACTCAAAAGCAGTTATGGATTACCGAACGTATATTACAGCTGTGGCTTGAAATATTTCCAATTGCCTTCATGATACTTATTACATTCACAGATACAGCTCGGTAACCGTTAGATTAGTCTGTTCAGTGAAGATATAAATTCTATAACAATTCTCGATTGACAAAATGCAGATCCACTGATAAACGATATATTGACAATTGTCTACACAGTACAGAGTGCAGCCGTCATCACAGTTATGTAGCCGCTGGACTACTTCGGTCACTCATGATTTAAGTTCGAAAGTGATTCTATAATAACCTACGCATGGTGCGGCATGGCTAGTGACATTTGCAATTGGCAGTACGACGTTTAGTACATCTACCAACGAAACACTATTGCCGTTTGATTTATCTGTTCACTGATGACGTATATTCCACGGCAACTCTCTAACGAGAAATGCAGTTCCATTATCTATCGAGATATAAACAATAAAAAACACATTACTGAGTACAGCCATCATCACAGCAGTGTAGCCGATTGGACTGCTTTTTTCACTAAATATGAAGAAACAAAGACATTTATGGAATAGTCATTACATATTACGCTTATGGCTTGAGATACTTCCAACTGATATTTCGGTGCCTATTATATACACCAATATAGCACTGTGGCCGGTGCATTATTCTGTTTAATTATGATTTAAATACTAAGGCTATTCTAGAACGACGGAATACAGATACACCGAGCCACGAGATGTTAACAATTTACATTACAGTACTGAGTACAGCCATCATCTCACTAATGTAGAAGTTGGACAGCCTTGTCCACTGATGATAGATATTCTGAAGCAACTCTTGAGTGACCTAGGCACAGCGCGGTTATGGCTAGTGATATTTACAATTCACAGAACAGTAACTAGTACATCTACGAATAGAGCACTGTTGCTGTTGGTTAAAATTGGCCACTGAAGTTGTATATACTGCAGTAAATCTAGAACGAAGAATGAAGGTCCATTATCACTCAAGGTGCTAACAATTGACAACATAGAACTATGTACAGCCATTGTCACAGTAATGTAGACTTTGGAAGACGCTGTTTACTGATGACGTAAGTTCCAAAGCAATTAACGATTAATCAACGTATATTACGGCTATGGCATTGGATAATTATAATTGACAGTAATGTACAGAGTTCCCCAACCAGCAGAGTACGGCTGCCGCTGTATTAATCTATCCAATGATGATATGGTATTTATAGCTATTCTAGAATGACAAATGACCAATCCATTATTCCTCGAGACACTAACAATTGGCACACAATGCTGAGTACAGCCGTCGTCACCGGAATGTAGCCGCTGGAGTACTTTGTTCACTGATGAAGTAGGTTTCAAAGTAATTCTAGAACAACCATTGTATGGAGCGATCGGGAATAGTGATATTTACAATTCACCGTACGGCATTTAGTACAACCAGTAGCAGAGCACTGCAGCCGCTGTGTTAACCTGCTTAAAGATGATCTATATTCTATAGCTATTCTAGAGTGAAAATGGTAGAGCCGTTACTCCTCGAGACAGTAACAATTGCCAACACAGTACGAAGAACAGCCATTATTACGTGTAGCAGTTGGACTACTGTGTTCAATGATGATGTAAACTACAATGCAAATCTGGAATAATCAACGTATATTAATGTTATGGCTTGAAATGCTCAAAATTGACCGGACTGTGCACATTACATCCACAAATATATCACTGTAGCGGTTGGATTAATCTGTTCAATAATGATATAAGTACTATTACAATTCTGGAATGACATATTACTGATCCACAGAACCTAGAGATATTAACAATTGAAAACACGCTGCTGATTACAGCCATCGTCAGAGTAATGTAGAAGTTGGACTGCTTTGTTCACTGATGATGTACATTCCTAAGTAATTCTGGAATAAAGTATGTATACTACGGTTATGCCTAGTTACGTTTAGAATTCACAGTTCGGGAATTAGTACATGCACCAACAGAGTACGGTTACCTTTGGACTATGTTAGTCACTACAGTTGCATATTCGAGAGCAACTTTAGAAGGTGTAGTGCTGATACTTTAACCCCGAGATATTAACAATTGACAACACAGTACTGAGTTCAGCCGTCGTCACGGTATGGCAACGGTTGAATAACTTTGTTCAATGATAATATAAATTCCAAGTCAATTCTAGTATGATCAGAGTATAGCACGATTGTAGCAAGATGTATTTACAAGTGTTGCCGTTGGATTAATCTGTTCATCGGTGATTAAGATACTATAACAATTCTAGAATGACAAAATACAGACCCTCTGTCCCTCGAGATATTAACAATTGACGACACAGTACAGCCTACATCCGTCATCACAGTATTGCAACGGTTGAATAGCATTATACACCGACCATGTCAGTTCCATAATAACTCTAGAGTAATCAATGTATGCTACGGTTATGGCTAGATATATTGACAATTCGCAGTACGGTACTACGCAGTAGATCAATGTTGCCGTTGCATTAATGTGTTCAATTATGATTTAAATACTATAACAGTCCTAGAATGACAAAATACGTATCCACTGACACTCGTTATATTAACAATTGCCAACGCAGTACTGATTACTGCAATCATCGCTGTAATGTAGGCCTTGAACCACTTCGTTCACTGATGATGGAATTCTAAAGTAATTCTAGAATAACCTATGTATAGCACGGTTAAGTCTTGATATAATTCCAAATGATAGTACGGTACCTACTACGTCTACCAATGTAGCACCCTATCCGATGGATTAAGCTGTTCAATGTTGATTTTGATCCTATAACAAATCTAGTATGACAAAACAACGTCAACTACTCCTCGAGATATTAATAATTGACGATACACTACTGAGTGCAGCCATCATCACAGTCATGTATAGGCTGGACCACTTTGTTCGCTGAAGGTTTACATTCCAAAGTATTTCTGGAATAACCTATGTATACTACGGTTATGGCCAGTGGCATTCACAATTCACATTATTGTAATTAGTACATCTACCAACAGTGCACTCTTACCGTTGGACTAAATAGTTCACTCAAGATGCATACTCTGCGGAAATTGCAGAATGCACGATGAAGGTTAATGATTCCACTAGAAATTAACAATTGACAAGACATTACTGAATACAGCCATAAACCTAGAAATGTATCCGTTGGAGAGCTCCCTTCACTGGCGATGTAAATTTCAAAGCTATTCCGGAATAACCATTGTATATTACGGTTGTTTTGTGATACTTCCAATTGAGAGTAAGGTGCTTATTACTTGCACCGATATAGCACAGTAGCCGCTGGATCATTCTGTTCAATGATGATTTAAATCCTGTAACATTTCTAGAACGAAAAAACACAAATCCACTGACCCTCGCGACATTAGCAATTTACAACACAGTACTTAGTACAGCCCTCATAACAATAATGTGTCCGTTGCTCTACTTTTTTCCACTGGTAATGTAAATTCGAGCGAGGTCCAGGAATAACCTATGTATAGTGCGGTTATGGCTAGTGTTATTTACAATTTGCAGTACGGCATTCAGTTAATCTTCCAAAAGATCAGTGCTGCAGTTGTATTAATACGTTCACTGATGATGTATATAACACAGCAATGCTAGAACGTGGAACGCAGGTCCATTATCCCTTGAGATGTTAACAAATGAAAACAAACAACTGAGTACAACCATCATCACAATATCGTAGCAGCTGAATAACTTCGTTCACTGTTGATGAACACACCATTGCAATTCTGGAATTATCATTGTATGATACTGTTGCGGCTTGAGACCCTTTTAACTGACGGTACGGTGCTTACTACATACACCAATACAGCACTGTGGCCGTTGCATTATTCTGTTCAATGACGATATGTATTCCACGGCATATCTAGAAAAAGGAATGCAGATCCATTATCCCTCCAGACATTAAGAAATGACAACACAGTGCTGAGTACAACCATCATCACAGTACAGCAGCCGTTGTATAACTTCGTTCACTGATAATGTAAATTTCAAAGCAATTCTGGCATAATCAATGCTTAGTACGGTTGTGGCATTAGATATTTCAAATTGACAGCGCGGTACACATTACATCCACCAAAATAGCACTGTAGCAGGTGGATTAATCAGTTCGGTGATGATTTAACTACTATGTCAATTCTAAAGTAACAAAATACATATCCACTTACCATCCAGATAATGACAATCGGCAGTACAGTACTGAGTACAGCCACCATCAGTGTAATGCAGCCGGTGGACTACTTTGTTCACTGACTATGTAAATTCGGAAGATTTTCTAGAATAACCTATGCATAGTGCGGCTATGGCTAGTGAATTTACAATTGACAGTACGGCATTTTGGACATCATCCAGCAGGTCATTGTTGCCGTTGGATTAATCCGATCGCGGATAGCGTGCATTCCACAGCAATTCTAGAAAGAGAAGTGCAGACCCATTATCCCACGAGATATTAACGAATGACAACACAGTACTAAATGCAGCCATCATCACAGTATTGTAGCAATTGTATAACTTAGTTGGCTGATGATGAAAATTCCAAGGCAATTCCAGGATAATCAGTCTATATTGCAATTGTCTTGAGATACATCCTACCGACCGTACGGTATCTATTACATATACCAATAAGGCACGGTAGCAACTGGATAATACTGTTCAATGATGATTTAAATTCTATAGCAATTCTAGAATGACAAAATACATGTGACTACACCTCGAGATGATAACAATTCACATCACAATTCTTACTGCGGCCATCATACAAGTAATGTTGAAATTGGACTCCTTTGAAAAACAGTAGTATAGTGCGGATATGTCTAGTGATATTTACAATTGACTGTACGGCAGTTACTACGTCTAGCAACAGACCACTGTTGCCGTTGTAGTAATCTGGTCACAGATTGTGTATGTCCTATAGCAATTCTAGAACGAGAAATGCAGATCCATTATCTCTCGAGATATATACAGTTGGCGACACTGAGTACAGTCATCATGACTGTACTGTAACAGTTGGTCATCTTCGTTCGCTCATCGTGTAAATTCCAGAGCTGTGCTGGTATAATAAATGTATATTACGGTTATGGCTTGATATATTACCACTTGACCGTACTGAACTTATATACATCCACCAATATAGCACTGTAGCCGTAGGATTAATATTTTCAATGATGTTTCAAATTCTATAGCAGTACAAGAACGACGAAATACAGATCCACAGACACTTGAGACATCAGCAATTGACAACAAAGTACTGAGTGCAGACACCATAACAATAATGTAGCTGTAGGTCCACTTCCTCACTGATGATGTGAATTCCAAAACAACCCCAGAATAATAAATGTATGTTACGATTATGGCTTGAGATGTTTCCAATTGACTATAAGAATTCTCAATTACGTGATATGAGATTGTTAGCAGGTACCTCGTTCAGTATAATTCGTATCATGGTTAATTCGAGTTTATTCAGTTTGCTTCAAATTATTATAATTGAATTGTATTCCCAGGACTCCTATTAAAATTATTGAATATTTATGAAAAAGGGGAAGCCTATGCAAGATAAAAATTTGAATGCCTCGCAAAGCAGCGTTTCGGAATGCATAACCCCCACTTGGGTATATATGACGATTGCGCAGGTTGTTCGAATTGAATGAAGTTGCGTGCATTATCTACATAAAAATCGTCGGGAATTTCCCAGTAGAAATTCGAATTAAACGATTTGTAACTGAAATTTTAATTGGAATGCTTGGTAATAAAATATGTGTGGCCCACGACGTGAATAGTGTCATTGAACGGAATTGAAGCGAAACTTAATTACAGTGTTTAAACAAATATTACTAGAAAACTAGTAATAGTTACCGTTAAAACCTTTGAAGGTAATGATTAAGACAATATATGAAGGAGAAAAATGTTTCTTATGGAGCTGATATAAGCACTTCAAAAATGTAATGAAATACAGTTCAGGTAAAAGGTATATGGATTTGTTTCTACGTGTGCGTGCTTGGAATAAACTAGAACTATATCCGAAAATTAGTCGCTATTTGCGAAGCAATGTGAAGTAACGAACAGTTAATTGAGAGATGTTTTAAACGATGAGGACTATGCTTAAATTATGGAACCCAAATTTGCAATGAATATTCACAAACGAAGCAATATAGGAAAATTAGCAATGGTAAAGTATACTCGTATGCAAAACGTATCAACCGATAAATTGGTGTCGCAAACGAAACAATCAGATTCGTATAGAGAATCTTACTTTAAATTGGAAAATCTATTTTCCTTCATGGCAATGCTAGCGGAAAGTAACTAATTGAGGAGTAATTTTAAGTTCGTTTAAATACTGAGAAAAATAAATGGACGTTCATCATGAAATGTGTCAGATTTAAAATTTGAATTCTATGCATATCATGGAAATTTATTTTTACGTAATTTGTAAATATTTTTGTATCTATGTACATGGTTTAGGTATGATACGTACAGATATCTATCGAGTTTAAACTCTATTATAGTGACACAATGCAGATAGTTGCATTACAAAATTTATAAATTGTAGAGAGATGTAAAAATAAGATAACATTGGAGTGCTTTCAAATTCTAAGCTTACTTGTGATAAAATATGTGTCCTAACGTCCCCAGTAGCTCGCAGAAAACGTAGAACTCCTTAAAATCTTGTAATTATTATCAATTAGGACCGAAAATTGAAAAACTTAGTTAATAATCTATAATTCTCAAGCAAAGGATATTTATGTCCCAAATGACAGTATAACAGTGTTTGAAAGAGTGAATGGAATACATCTAGGCTAGCTAATTCAGTATAACAAAGCATTGAATGAGAATACGCAGGTCAATTCAATTTAATTAACAGCATAAATCAAAGCTACAAATTTAACAGTATTCCCAAGCTATCTAACAAAGGATTCTAAGAGTCTGGGCACTGTACTTTAAATTGCATACAAGCTCTTTAGGAATAGTACGATACCTGTTGTTACGTTTAGCTTCACGACATATTGGACAGCCTAAGTAAGTTTCGTGTCATACCTAAGGATTCATACCCTCGTCACATATTTCAAGAACGTAGGAAGGAACCAGTGAAATCTATAGTTTTCTTTTTGTATATAAAGTGCTCAGTAGCCCTGTAAATTTTTCTCATATAATGAAAAAGTCATCAATCATATTTCCAACTCTTTATTCGAGACGATACTATCATCATTTACAAAAACATAAATTTCTTTTGCAGACCACTCAGTTATTAATATAATCATTATTAATGTTAGCAATACCCATTCTACCTGATATCTGTTCAGCCAATCCCATCACACTATAAAGCAGATGCTATATTGCACATCTCTGTAGGAAATTCTTTTCTTCTTATACTTGCACACATCTCGCCTCTCTGTATATTTGTATATTTTTATATTTATCTTTATTTCCCCCTGTTTTACTTTTATTTTTCTTTATTACCTTTAACTTTGTGCCTCACTGTAATAGTTTTCTGGTATTCTTTCGTAACGGTTACACCCGTATAGATAAAGCAATAAATAAATATATTAGACATTAGTGAACGCAACGATATTGGCCCATAGCTCATGCTGCCGACCAAACCATATTAAACTATCTAGTTAATCAATGTCCGAAGTTATTTTCTCCGAATAACTGGAATACTGTGAAATAACTTTAACAACAAATTCAGTCCACCAGCCAACATTAATTAAAATATCGAAATGCATAACGCTTCAATGCATTTAGCAAAATTACCGAGAACCACGAATCCAGCAATGAATTCATGCCATGTGTATAACCAAACCTTCCCATAACAAACAACCTTGTAGTATAGGACGGAAATGAATGCAAAAATCTTCCAAGGATATCAAGGGATAGATCTCCGGTAGAATCATTAACGCAAGGAAGATCATACCGATGGCTCCCCGATATCGAATCAGTAGCCAGTTCTGGTGTTCCTGCCCGTTGAGTAATCATTTCGGTTTCTTGCATTTCAGTCTGGAGCGAGTGCAAAATGAATCCGAATCAAATCGGCGAAGCCGTGTATCTTCGTGCACACGCACGTTTGCCAGGAGAATGCTGAAATGCTGGCGGCATGACGCCGCTAATATTGTACATTGTCGTCAGGACAGACGGAAACGCGTGTTACCTACTTCCATTACGCGCCAGTTGGTATTTATCTTGACAAGGAGGCGTGGAGGAATTGGAATTAGACCTTGGAACGAGTTCGATCGACCGAGTGCATATTCAACTCTCAGCCCTCGGCGATACAATCGTTGCGGAAAAATAGCGGCCTGAAGACATACCGCTGAAAATTCGACACAATTCCTTAAAGTGGTGTACGAGTACTAATTAATTACGAGTGGTATCGGGTACTAATTAATGCGTGGAATTATTTCATTCCGACATTCCACGCATCGTCATTTGATACTTAACGCTAAGCATAGCACAGGTTAATTGACCCACTAATTGGAAATGGAAAGAAGAATTTGAAAAAATATAGGAAATTTAATTGAACTTATATTTGACGCAATGTCACGCAATCATGTAGCCAAAGCAATGACCGATTCAATGGGGAATTACAAGTAAAAGGTTTGGAAATGGTTTTGGATTTGAAGTTTGGCAGGTTTAACGTACGAATTAATGCTCATTCTCTACTAGTACTCCCTTAAGTCCTTACATCGTGATATATTTAGGAGAAACGGAGCATAATGGTGTTACTAAATCTTAATTGACACCTTACATACCCGTCTTATTCTACACAAAATCTTGTCAACTCATGGATTTATTCAAATTTCGCGCGCGTTAATATACGCTCCATGTAACTTCAGCCTAATGCGAGTTCATTGATATTTATGAGATTTAGCATGAGAAACCCACGACAATGTAGACTCGTTATCGTAGTGTAAGCGGTTAGCGCCATACGCTACTATGTATATCGTTTGCAAACCATCGTGGGTCTTACTTTCGCAGACCGGGATTGAATTTGTATTGACACTGTTTTACTGTAGGAGACAGAGGCAGTTTCTTGCTGAAAGTTTGTAAAAATTGGAACACTGGTAGCTTCAATAGAAAAATATCTTTTTTGCATTACGTTCAATTACGGTTTATAAAACCTCTAATGTCACACCATGAAAGTTAATGCGCCATTTTACGTTTCCGAGAAGTTTCAGACACAATGATGAGTACACCATCGACATGTTAGTAATTAAAAGATTCATATGGCAGAATATACACTGGATGCAATCCAATTAACACGCGCCAGTCACACTGAATAGGTACGAGTAAGATTCTACCCGGTCTTTAAAGTAATCGTAAACAGCTACGGAGTTTAATGGAATAATTTATTCGGGAAGAAGTCACCTAGCAGTCAAAGATCGTATACTAAATTCCTTGGGGTCCCTACTGCGGTCTAATTTGCCCTAATTTGGAGCCCAGGAATAAATTTCTAGAAGAAACCGTATTCATAAGGCTTCCCCAATCTTTTAACCGAAAACCCGTCTCCGCCTTCCACAACAAAAATGTCCAAGCGAAGATTCAATCGAAGGACACAAGTGTACAGCTTTACAATATATATAGAGCCCGCAAGTGACATTCTCGAATCTCTTCTCGCAAAGTTATAGCTCCTCAATTGCTAAGGCAGCGTAGATCTGCATTTGCACTTGGTTGCATGCAATGGAAAGTCATTGAACAAAGAAAGGAGTTGCAAAACATTCAGTTATCTCTATGTAAATGCATTAGTTGCAAGTAGTATGCTTCCAACGCCGGAATATAGTAATGTCGTCGCGGTAGGACGCAGCGAACGCTAACGAACTGGTACTTTCCGATTTCAAACGGCGATACTAACATATACGCCGCGAGCCGACGACTAGTAATAAGTCACGGTGCTCCATAATAACGTTGTTCTAATTATTTTGCCCTATTACCTTTTGCATGGATGCGATCAGCATGGTTTCCGGCGAGTGCGTTCCACTTTACGACCTAGCGGCGTTTGTCTTTAAACAGTCAGATGCCTCGTTCCAGCAATTTTCAAACGAAGCGTCTTGTCTATTATTAATTCCTCTCATCGTGCGAATAGCGCGCGAATATACGAGTGATTTAAAGATATATGAGTGACTGGGACACGTTCGGATGCTGCAAATGAATACGTTCGAGCCGAGCTTGACGGAACCAATAAATGGAGCTTTCTGATGCCACGCTTATACCCTAGGATTTACATGGCCATTTTGTTTCGTGGATTTTGACAGTTCGTTGTCTCAATTACACTGAGTTAAGAAGCAGTTTCTCGGGAAATAATATTATTATAATTATTACTATCTACAGTGACTGGTGCAGCATGATTTTGTCGCGTATACAAACAATTGGAACGACTAGTCCCATTAATTGTTTCTGGAATTGTTAATTTTTAGTTTTGTTCAGACAGAATTTTATATATATATTGATCCTATGTACCGTGTTTGGGTGCAGCTTTACGTTGAATTACGATAAAATATTGTAAACAAACATTTCCAGCCTCTAAATTATCTTTACTGGCTTCTAAGTGTCATACTTGCATCGAAGCGTGAAAAATTACGCTGTTTCATAAGGAAATTAGAATAAAAAATGTGAGGATACGAAATTTTCATAATAATATTGTAATAATTACATAACGAATATCAAAAGGAAGCCATGTCCTAATTAAAGGTACTTTAATTAATCCTCTATGACAAGAGAAATTATAACAAAGGTGGGAAGATAAAGTTAAAAAGCGAATTATTTATAACCTACCGTACATATTCCAAATCTTATCGATACATATAAGAATTAAAATTCAGAGATTCTACCATGTCAAATTTAACATTTCCATTTCCGTTTTATCTACCACGATATTTTACTTTCACACATACTTCTACCTAATCATAAATAAAAGAAAAATTTATTTCCTCCCATTCCTTACGTCTACACGAATGAAATATATTTCCATTTAATGCTAAACCTACAGTGTATTAAGTTTCCATTCACAAACCATTAAATAAAAATTGCATATTACATAATATCCCGATTTTTCTTCTTATACTATAATATAATCAATCTTCCAGTATATTCATTCTGTACATTTTTCCAACATTCGGAACTATTATTCTTAATGTTGAAATTACTAAATTTCTAAATAATTAAATTACTGAATTACTAAATTGTAGGATGGCGACAACTAGCGTTGAACCTCCAAACATTGACAAAACAACAATAACAGAATAACACCATCTCAAAATATATAAAATTATTCTAACGAAGGAAAGAGCGCCAAGTAACGAAACGAAGAAAGACAAAGGATCACACTAATTTATCTCTCATTCGAACACCAAGCGACTAGCGCTCGTGCCGGTCCCATTTGACTTCTAAGGACGCTGTCCTTGTCGCCGAGGATCATGCTTTTATGCTTTTCCTAACCTACGTTTCACATCACCATAGGGAGCACGGAACTTAATTTTGTTATCCAAAATAACTTTTCCATTTGCTTCTAGAAAATATTGATCGGTTTATAAGTTGTCTTTGTTGTCAATTGCCGATTTATGGTTTCTTTCTGAAATGGTATCCTACACTATCATAGATATGAGAGACTCATAATTCGTCATTATTCAACATAAAGGGTTAGGGATACTGTCCTTTTATGGGGAAAAAATTGAGAAACGAGGGTAATCGATAAATTTATAATTGAGAAGTTGATATAGAATGCCAGGAGCAGAAATGAAACTCATCTCTTCTTGAAGAAATTTTGTATTAGTCTTTGTAATATTGAAATTGCCATGCTATATATGATTAACTTAAAATTAGTCATTACACAAAATTTATGATGAGGCGTATTGCAACGAATCGGAAGAAGGATCGTCCTTTTATAGGAAAAAATTGAGAATCGAAGATAATCGACGAATTTAGAACTGATTTGTAGAAATGGAGTACTAATTGGAGGAGAAGAAATTTTGAATTAATCTCCTTATTATCGAAATTTCTGTTCTAAACGATTGATTTAAAATTCGTCATTACTCAACGTTAAGGATAAAGAATGTTCCTTACGAATGATATACATCGATACCTAACGAAGATAATTCTTTTGCGAGAAGGAATTGAAAATATTAGTACATTTGTATATCTATTTTTTATAAATTTCGCCATTAATTAATATTCATGGTTATTTCTAACTTTTATTTTGAAGATACCTTTCTAGTTCGTAATTCAGTTCCTTAACGAATAAAGGATATTGAATATAATTGCACAATATTCGACTACTTCTTGCTTAAAGAATATGTGTGATGCTTGTGCTTTCCATGTCAAATTTTTCAAAATATCTACTCCTGCTCTACACAATAATATACTATTCTTCACATATTTGGTATGATTATGTAAACGATTGCCGTATATTTGTAGGAAAATCTGCTTCGATTTAAGTTTCGTGTGAATTCTCAGTTCACGGGAATTAGGAAAGTTTCGCTTAATCAATTTTAGAATCAATTTAATCTCACTTTTAAGCAGAGCAATTGATTACTTCGAATCTAAGCCTTTTGCTCCTGTGTCACCAGTAACAAGAAGAATTATAACCTTTAACGCACGTTTGAGGTTCATCGATTTCGAAATCTGTTGGAACACCGATTTGAGGTGTTCAATCATCCGTAACGGTATTAAAGCGGCTAAATATTTTATTTTCAGCGCCTATAATTTACTTAGTTTGAAACGAGTTCTTATTTGAAACATAGAATTTGTTTCCGGCGCTTCTACGAAAAATAATTATTTACATTTAGTGGTAGTTGCTATTGTTATCTTCACAAAATGTCAGTTTATTGGTTAATGCTATGAAGAATATGAATTGCAGAGGATAATATTTTTAATCACTACCAACCATAGCTAGTTAATTCATCTAAAACTACATGGCTTGAAATAAATTTGATTTCTAAACATCTAGAGTGATTTACCTACGTAGGTCAGTGATCCAACATTCACCCCAGTATGACAAAAATCTTAAGAAATGTTATACGTAATATCATATTATAAATGTGACGCTGCGTTAATTTATAATACGTAAGAAACACACAATAAAATATTGTAAAGACATAATAGGCAACATTACCATTTTCACGTCATTTCTAATTTCATTCCGTCTGTCGCCAAAATATCATTCTGAATTTTATGTTCATATGTATGTGCTAAACTTACTATACTAATTCCGTCAAGCTCCCTTTCTTAAAATGCATAATCTAATCGAAACAATTTATACTATACTAATTCCAGTATAATATCGAATTTTCCTTGCTATAACATATTCACAAAATACCTACTTAAATAACTACCCAAAATGGCGACAAAGATAGTCTTTCACATTTTCACCTTTACCAGTAGCACTTACATGCGCTTCGTAACCAAATACGATTTTACGCCCACGTATTATAGAATCCATGCAAAAGAAGACGGTAGAAACATTCCATCCATTCACGAGTATGCATGTATACATCGATTCTCGTGATTCTCTCTTGTGAACCTCCGTCATGTGTACCAGCCATGGCCATGTGGTTGCAAAGGGAAAAAGGGGCAGAAGAGGAAGGGAGGACTAAAGGAAATGGAAGGTGTTGCAGAAAGATGAAGAATGTCACACACACGCATACATACACAGGGGAATGGAAGGAATGAGAGCAGTCGTTGAACAAGCTATGCCCATACTACTTGATGGACGTCGTTGATACTTCATTAGCATTCGTTTTCCTTCCTCCACACCGATCCACCGTGCGCCATTCTTATGTCGTCTACCCTGCCTCGAATACTACGGCCAAAATTTCATTGCACGAATACCTGCACCGCGGTCGATTCATTATACAAGAATTATTTTCCATTCTATTACCTGGCGTAATTCGTGTGTCGGAGCTCTGCTCCTAGAGCTTATTTCGTTTCCAATGATTTCGTGCCTGAATTTGAATACAAGTGATCGAGGGCGATCATTTGTAGCAAAATGTTGGTTGTTTTTGACATTCGTTGCAGAAAAGGCCTCCATTTCTTTCCTCACTCTTCCATATATTGAAAGAAACACTCCTCCGTTAACGTTCCTTGAGAATTTGATAATTATGGTTTATGATGTGAAACCAATCGATTCCGGAAAGTGGTTAAAGGGACCGGTATGTTGAAATAACAACTGAAGTAAGGCGAAATGCAATATACACAAATTATTGAAAATAGATTAAAAAGGAAGGGTAGTACACTTGTGGCATACTAAAGCACCCAATAAAACTTTTTGTAAGTAGTACATTACCGATGTATATAATTTAGGCTATATCCAAACTATCACCTCGGAATTACTTTGGATATTACCGCAAAATTTTGTTCTCATGAATGAAACAGAGAAATACATTTTTCTACGACATTTAGTACATAACGACGCCTTTACGTTCATTTTCACATAATGGAATTCCATAGTCTGCAATATTTCATACAAAGTTGTCCACTTCACCTTCAAGAATATCTAAACTGTTGTCTATATCAACTTCTACATTTAATAATACCGAGAAATATTTTTCCATGACATTAATTAAATCATTTGATTCCACGAAAATATTTTTATTTCAAATTCACAAATCCACTTCTCCCTGACCACTCTGTACATACAAATTATGGTAAAACTAAGTACTACTTTTGCGGGAGTATACACAGCAAAGTTTGTCTTAATTCAATCATTCATCTACATGTGGATATTCATATCACACAAAAGAAGCGACGAAATTATTCATAGGAAACCTATATAGAACGAAAGTAACGATAACTAAAATTTAATACCACTTGCACCCTGCATCTACTCATAGACATCCATTTTAGACACAAAAAAGGTAGAAACTTTTCATGAAGAGACACAGCAATAGCTACATTGTGCGACAAGATAGTCCGCTCTATAATATTCAGTGCTGTTCGAATAACTTCCGGGAGGTATATCTCGGTAAAAAGATATTATTTTTGATTACAGACAAATTTGATTGATGGCGTTACACAAAGCAATGGACAAAAACTTTCAAGAATCTGTCAATATTTTCAGAATGTTATGTAGGGTAAAAATAAAAATGTCAAAAACCGATTACTCTTATTTATTTGTTCCATAAATGTGACATGGCAACCAGTATTTGCTCCTAGATTCGGATGCGTCACATTGAATTATAGAAGACCTTGAAAGTGAGGCTTTTAAGACATCATATCCTCTTTGCTCTGTCTTTTTTTTTGACACGATCGCCATTAATTACTGCGTTGTTGCGATTCTTCACATGAACCGGTAAAACTTGTAGAAAGAATTGTAGATGCTAATTAATGTTCGTTTGCGTTGTGAAGGTCCGAATACAATAAGTGAATACGTATGCGACATGTGCGTACAGTGAATTTCGGCATAAGGAACATAGAAATCTGAAGGCTGTGCTATTTCGTCGCGTACTGTGCGACAACGTCTGTCCAACGCCATGACTACTTCCTCCACAAGTTTCAACAACCACAGCCCGGAATAAAGTCATTCGTGGAGACGAGTACAAAATTTGACCGTCATACAAATTTCACATGCCTTCCAGTTCCCCAAACCCGTCATAGTTTCTCGGTGCCTGTGTCACGATGGCGATGGAGAATGTAGTCCAAGATGTGTCCATTAGGTACCAATTAATTGATTGAATTGAGGGGTTGTGGATGTTGTGAAGTCAAAGGAGATGTAATCAATTCGTTAGGAAAAACCAGTAACGGAACGGTAAGCGCTTCAATGGAATGGGACGATGGAAATTGTGGCCAGGAGACGAGGCTGAGGGGAAGGTTCTCGGTTGAAAAGAGAAGGATGCGTGCGGTCTCCGTCTGTCCAAGCTTTCAGCATTTCCTGCACTATTTTTATAAGGATTATTTGGTATGAGAAGTACGGATTCTCTTTCTACAGAATCGATTGCAAGGAAGAAAGGTGCACTTCCTAAGCTGTAGCTGGGTGTGAAGGGTTGAGCTTGAAAGTAGGGATGAAGTTAGCGATTAGTTTGAGGGCTTGTGCCGCTGTGGATATTAAGGACGATTTGTATAAGTATGACGCAATAGTAGTAGGGATATTTTGTTAATTGATAGGGCCACCTAATACAACAAACTAACCTCGTCGTGATTGCAAACCGCAGGAATGAAGAAGATATACGTCTCAATTTGAAATGCACTACGCATATGCCATTTGAAGAATACGAGCCCAATTCTTATACCGGACGAATTACATACTGCCGAGTTTTGGAACGAATTTAATCAATTAGCCAATTAAATTTATTACAAAGATGATTGAAATCTGCCAATAGGTTAATGCTACATATATGTTCAATTATCATATTGAACACTATTATCATTGGCTATGTACTTAACTAATGACGTTTATAACAATTAGTATTACCTTGACTGAGGTATTGTGCTCCTTTTGTTAACTGCACGCCCACATTTTCTTTATACAATTACCGTAATTTCGCCACCTACGTCTAAGGATGAAATTCTAATGCAACTTCCCTTGACCTGCGCATTGAACGAAATGCCACCTACAGTTTGAAGGTACTTTGGATTAAGTATCATCCATTCCTGTCTCGATTATAGCACAAAATTTTACCAGTCCGATTTCCGTCTTTCTCTTCCTATTGCGCGCAGTATCATAAGCACGAAGCTCGCCGAAAACGATATTTGCAGTGCAAATCCTGCAATTACACGCTGACAGGCGCATTCATATTCAAGAAAAGGAAAGGGAAGTGTCTTTTGCAGGGTATGGTACTTCTTCGGAATGAGCCGTTGAATTCCTACTCAGTGTTACCCTTTTCGCCGTTCACAAGCTTCATCTGAATTGGATGGCGAATCTGCATGGAAATAGAGAACGTCGGTTAATAATACATAAAATTTCTAAGTTCTACCACCACAGCAGCGCGCTGCAAAACGTAGCACAGCAATGCAGACCAATAAATAGCACCGAATCTCAGCACATAGCACAACACAGCACTCTACTTCTCAGGATGGTACCACTCCGAGCAGCACAGTTGCCACAGCACAGCTCTTCAGTGTTAGGCACCGCATTGGATAAAACCGCAAACAGAACAGAGCAGAGCAGCGTGCAGCTGAATGCAGGAGGGCGCGCCAGGGCGCAGGAGACACCAACGGAGCTCATTAATGCACCAAATACCAACGAAGAGCAGCAAATAGCACAGATTCCTTAATTAACTTAACCGATACTAACCACAGCAGGGCCCAGCAGAGCGCAGGGTAGCGCGTCACAGGGCAGCAGAACACAATGGTGCGCCGTATACCCCCGAAAGGCAGCTAATAGCATAAGTTTCTATCCAAAGCCAAAATGACCTATCCATATATAACCTACACAGACGCAATGAAGCCTAACGGCAGCAGTGCAGGGCAGAGCGTTGGAAAGCGCAGCAGGCCTCAGTGTTGCGCTAAACCCATCGAATAGCAGCGAAAAATACAGATTCCGAACCATTCCAAGCCTGTCATGCTCTAACCTCACGTACACTGCTTTCCGTAACCGAACTGCAGCTGGGATCACCAGAACGCAGGAAAACGACGCAGATAGCGGAGGAGCACTGTAATGCGCCAAGTAGTACAGAATACCAGCGAAAAGCACAGATTCCAAACCAAGTTAACCTAACCTAGCATATCCGTAGTTGAACACGGCATAGTGCTGTTGAGGACAGCAGATTATACATAGGCGCTAAATACAAATGGATAGCATCATTGACATTGGATTAACCTATCCACTGATAATTAAATACTGTAGCAATTCGAGAATGACCGAAGGAAGGATAAATTATTGCTGAAGGTATAGCAACCGAATATACAGTACTGGCTGTAGCCGTCTATGCAGTATTATTTGCATTGGTATAACCTATTTACTGGTCATCCACATTCTATGACGATGATAGAATGCCGAATGGGTAAATCAATTATCGCAAGAGATATCAACAATTGGCAATACAGAAGTGGGTATATCTGCCTACAAAATAAAATATCCATTTTATTAACATACACACTGACCTCCTAAGTTCTATAGCAAACCAAGAATAGTTAGAGAATGGATCAATTATCGCCTGAGATATTAGCAATTGTAGATAAAATGCTAAGCGTAGCCATCAATGCTGTACTGTTGCCATTTGCGCAACCTATTCAATGAGCACCTGAATTCTGCAATAAAATATTGAACGATCAATGGCTAGATAAATAATCGCTAGATAAGTTAACAATTAACAATATGTTGCTCATTATAGCTATCTACATGATCCTGTATCCATTTTATAAATCTATTGACTGGTCAAACAACTTCCACAGCTATTCTAGAATGACCAGTTGATGCTTCGAATATCGCTGGAGACATTATCAAGTGACAACACGGTACTGAGTAAAGAAATCTTTTCAGTGCCGTTGCAATTGCATTAACCTATCCCCAGATAATCATAATCCTATAGCTATTCTACACTGGCTAATGATTGGATCAATTATATATAGAGAAGCTGACAGTCGACAATATCGTATTGAGTATAGCCGTCTGCGCACTGTATGTGTCATCTGATTAATCTGTTTACATAACAAATAAACTTGACAGCAATTTTAGAATTATAAATCGCTAGATCAATTATCCCGTGGGATATTGACAGTTGACTGTACAGTTCTGAGTGTTGCATTTCTGGTATTATAGCTACCCTCCTAGTACTAACGCCAATGCATTAATGTATCAAGTGATCACGTTAATTCGATAGCAATTCTACATTGATCAATAAATAGATGTGTTTTCGCTTGAAATATTGACAATCGATAATACGGCACTTAGTATAGCTACATACGCAGTACTATAGCCACTGTATTAATCTACTCACTGATCACATAAATTACAAAGCAATCCTAGAATGATCAATGGATTTACCATTTATCTCTGGGGATATTGTCAATTAACAATGCGGTCCATGGTAGAGCCACCGACAATGAACTATAGCCACTGCAATAATAGATTCTCCGATCATTTAAATATACAGCAGCTCAAAAATTATAAATGTATAGGAATCTATCACTAGGGACAGTAAGAATTAACAGTACCGAACATAGTATTGCCTTCCACACAGTACTGTGGACATTGTATTTATGAATTCGTTGATCATTAATATTCAATAACAATTCCAGAATTTACAATAGATAGATCAATTCTCGCTAGAGATATTATAATTAACAATTAAGCACAGAGTATTGCCATCAGTGCAGTACCGTAGCCAATAGATTAATCAATTCGGTTATCACTTAAATCCAACAGTATTTCAAGAAATATCAATGGATGGATCAATCATCTCTACAGATGTCAACAATTAACAATACAGATTATAGCCACCTACACAGTTTAATATCCTATGCATTAATCCATTCACTGATACTGTCAGTTCTAAAGCAATTCTTCATTGACGGATGGATATATCAATTTTCGCTTGAAACATTAGAAATAGATAATGCAGTACTTAGTGTAGCCATGTACGCAGTATTATAGCCGCTGGACAAATTTTCTCGGATATCATGTAAATTCCACAGCAATTCAACAATTATCAATTTATGGATCAGTTATCTCTAGAGGCATTAACAGTGAACAGTACACTACAGACTATAGCCATCTGCACGGTAACATATCCATTGGATTAACTCATTCACCGATCATGTAGGTTCTATGGCATTCCTAGCATCGTCAACGGGTAGATCAATTATCGCTGGAGACATTAGCAACTAACAATAGAGTACTAGGTACAACAAACGGCGTTGCACGGTAGCAATAGGTTTGATCTATTCACTGACAAATAAATTCTATGGCACTGCTAGAATGACCAACAGATAGGTCAATTATCGCTGGAGATATAGGCAACTAACGCAGTAGTACTGAGTTTAGGCACGCAGTACTATAACCATTGCCTAATGTATTCACTCTTCATGAAGTTTCTATAGGTATTATAGATTGACTAATTTGTGGTTCATTTATTCCTAGAGGAAATGACAATCAAGAATACGGTACTGAGTATAGCCCTCTACGGAGTACTATAGCCATTGCATGAATCTATTCACGGATCAGTTTAATGACATAGCAATCCTGTGATGATAAATGTGTGGAGCAATTATGTCTAGAGAAAGTAGCAATCTACAATACACTACAGACTATAGCCATCCACACTTTACTATATCCATTGCATTAATCTATTCACTGATCATGTAATTTCTATAGGAATTCAAGATAGAACAAAGGACAGACGAATTGTCGCTTGGAATATTAACAATTATCCACAAAGCACTGGGTACAGCTATCAACACATTAGAATAGCCATTGGGTCAAACTATTTAGTGATCATCCTACATCTATATAGCAATTCTAATATAATTAGCGGATAAATGTATTATCGCTTGCGGTGCTAACAGTTGAAAATAAAACAATCAGTACCGCTACTAGCATATTCCTGTGGCCAATGACATAAAATGGCATAAAGCATCCGCTGATAATGTAAATTGCGTAGCAACTAAAGAATGATCTATAGATAGGTCAATCATCGCTAGAGATATTAACGATTGACCGCGCATTGCTGTTTATAGTCACAATTACAGTATCGTAGCTAATTATACTTTTAGATGATCATGCTAATTCTAGGGTAACTCTATAGTGATGTGTGGACAGATTTATTAGCGCTAGCGATTTTACCAGTTGCAAATACAGTGCTGAGTATAGCAACGAACGCAGAACCGTACCCATTCGTATAAGCTATTGACTGATTACAAAAATCCTGTTGCAATTCCAGGATTATCAACGTGTGGGTCAATTATCGCCAGAGATATTGACGATTGACAGTACAGTGCTGAGTACAGCCACCTGTCCTGTATTATAGCCAATGGCTTATCCATTCATTGATCATGCAAGTTCTATAGCAATGATAGAACGGTCAATGGATAGATCAGTTGTCTCTAGAGACATTAACGATTGTCTATACGGTGCCGATTACTGTCACCTATACATTACAAAAGCAATTGGGTCAATCCATATATTGTTCATTTTATTCCTGCAGTAATTTTAGAATGATCAACGGATAGATGCATCATAGTAAGAGAAATTAACAATTGAAGAGAGAGTACCGTGTACAGCCATCCACATAGTACCATATTCATTGGTATAAAGTATCCGCCGTAAATTCTATAGCATTCCTAGAATGGTCAAGGAATAGGTCAATTATCGCTAGAGATAATAACAACTGAAAATAGAGAATTGAATATATACTTCTAAGCAGATCTATATATCTTGTATTTATCTATAGACTGAACATATTCTTTCTGCAGCAATTCTAGAATGATCAATAGAAATATCAATTGTCTCCATACATATTAAGAAATCTATGGATACACGTATAGCCAGTATAGCCATCTACAGAGCCCCATGTACAACTACTCTGTAAAATACCCTCTGTGTTAACTTATTCACTGATCATGTAAGTTCTATAGCAATTCCAAAATGAGCAATGGATAGGTAAGTTACTGAAAGAGGCATTAAGAGCCAACTATAGTGTAATGAGTATAGGCATATAGGCAATTTTATAAAAATTGGTTTAATCTTTTGGCGGACAACTCATATTCTATAGCAATTTAGTATTTATCAGTGGATATACCAATTAACGCAAGAGATACTAACAATTGACAATAATTCACTATCAATAGCAATCAACGCAGTACTACAGCCATTGGTGCAATATTTATACTGATCGTCTTATACTTAAAGCAATTCGAGAATTATCAACGGATAGATTAATTGTCGCTGCAGACATTTATAAATTGCTACACAGTACTTAGTGTAGCCATCTACACTGTAATACAGCCAGTGTATTAATCTATCCTCTGATGATTTCGGCTGCATGGTAATTCTCTCACGCTCAATCCATACATCAATTATCTCTTCATATATACACAATTGATAACGCAGTACTGAGTGTAGTCGTTTACCTCGTGCTATATCCATTGTATAATTCTATTCACAGGTCATCTAATATCTACAGAGACTCTAGAATTGTTAGTGGATTGACCAATTATCGCCACAGACATTTTCAATCGACAACAGGGTACTGAGTATAGCCACCAGTGCAGAAATGTAGCCATTGAAATTATCCGTTCACTGAAGATATATACTGCATCGCAGTCACAAAATGACATAAGACATATCAATTGTAGCTCAAGATATTAACAATTTACAATACATTAGTAATGGTAGCCATCTATACTCTTCTATAGGCACTGGGCTTATCTATCCACTGATTAGCTGCATGTCATCGCAGTAAGTAATGATTAATAAATGGATGAATTGTGGCTAGAGATAATAATACTTGACAATACAGTACTGCGTACAGGCATCAACATAGTACTACGGGCGTTGGATTAACCTATTCAGTGATGGTATCAATTTTATAGCAATTGCAGGATGACTAATGGGCAAAGCAATAATCGCTTCAGATATCGACATCTGATAATGCAGTACTTGGTGTAGTGGTCTACAGAGTTCTGTATCCATTGCATTAATTTAATCACTGACTATCTAATTTCCGAAGCAATTCCGGAATGACAAATGGCTGGATAAAGTATCCCTAGATATACTGATAAAATATAATATAGTACAGAGTGCAGCCGTCCACACAATGATGTAGCCAATGGATAAATCAATTGGCTGATGATTTAAATTCCGTGGCTATGCAAGAATGACAAGTGACACATCCATTATCGCTCGCCAATGTATCAACTGACCACAAAGTACTGCGTACAGCCATTGTAGCATTTTTATTGCCGCTGTACTAATTTGCTCACTGATGATCTAAATCCTATAGCAATTCTAGAATGTCAAGAGACCGATCCATTATCGTCCGACAAGTTATCATTTGACAAAAGAGTACTGAATACAGAAATTTACACAATCCCATAGCCACAGGAAATAATATGTACGCTGTTCACCTACGTTCTTCTGGAATAATTGAATGATCAATGAATACAGCAAGTGTCGCCGGAGAACGTGGCGTATGAATATACAGTTCTGAGTATATCCACCAATAGAGCACTGCTGTCGCTGGATTAACCTCCTCACTGGAGATATAAATTCCAAGGCAAATCTAGAATAACCAATGTATAGATCAGTTACGGCGCGACAAACTTGCAACTGACATTACGGCACTCAGCACATCCACCAACAAAGTACTGTCTGCGTTGGAATTATCTGCACAATGATGATAGAAATTCTATAGCAACTCTATAATGACGGGTGACAGATACATTATTGCACCAAATATAAACAACTGAAATCACAGTACTGAGCACAGCCAATTATCACAGTACTGTAGCCGTTGGATTAATTTGTTCACTGAAGATTTCAATTCCACAGCGATTCTAGGACAATCAATAAATACATTAGTTAACACAAGAGGTATATACCGTTGACAGTACAGTACATAGAACACCCACGGACAAAGCGCAGTAGTCCTTGGATTAATTTGTTCTCTGATGATTTAAGTTCTATTGCAATTCGAGAATAATGAAGGTATAAACAACTCGCAGCTGGAGATAATAACAATTGACAATACAGTACTAAGTATAGCCACCTACACAATCGCACGGCCATTGAATTAATCATTTCGCTGCTCATCAAATTCTTTAGCAATTGTCGAATGTTCAATTAATACTGCAATTGTCGCTAGTGGGATTGACAAAAATGTATATGCATTACTGTGTGCAGCCATCAAAAGACTATAGTAGCTGTTGGATTAGCCAGCTCACAGGATGATTTAAGTTATACGGTATCTCCAGAACTAACAGTGGATAGTGCAGCTATGGGTGGAGATTTTTACAATTCACTATACTGTACTTAGTATATCCACTAACAGAGCACTGTAGCCGTTGGATCAATTTGCTCACAGATGATATAATGTCCGCAGCAATTCTAGAGTATTGAATGTATTTTACAGTCAGGTCTAAAGATGTTTACAATTGGCAGTACGGTTCATGGTACATCTACCAGTAGATAACTGTAGCCGTTGGATTAATGTGTTCACTGATGATTTAAATTCCATAGCATCTATAGAATCACAAAGAAGAGGTCCATTGTCGCCCGACATCTTAACAATTGACAAAACAGTCCTGTGTGCAGCCATCATTACAGTACATTTGCCGTTGGATCCATTTGTTCCCTTATGATATAAATTTGACAGCAACTCTAGAATAATCAATGTGTAGTTCAGATATGGCTGGAGATACTTACAATTGGCAGTACTGTACGTGGTACATACACCAACACAGCACAGTAGTCGTTGAATTAGTCTATTCAATGACGATTTAAATCGAACTGCAATCCTAGAATGTGAAAAACCAGATCGTTTATCGCTCAATATATTAACAAGTGACAAAACAGCACTGGAAACAGCCATCACGACAGTACTGCAGTCCTTGGACCATTTTGTTCACTGATGAGTTGAATTCCACAGGAACTCTAGAACAGTCATCGCATGCTACTGTTACAACGAGAGATATTAACAATTGGCAGCACGCTACTCAGTTCATCTACCAGTATAGCACAGTAGCCTTTGGATTCATCTGTTCAGTGATGAATCAAATTCCATAGCAAATCTAGAATGTGAAAAGACCGATCTATTATGGCTTGAGATATTGTAATCGACATAAGAGTGCTGAGTACAGCCAACATTACAGTACTATTGCCGTTGGATTAATGTGTTCACTGATGACCTTAATTCCACAGCAAGTCTAGAATAATTAACGTATAGATTAGTTATGACAGGAGATAATTACAATTGACAGTACGGTACTCAGTACACCCACCAACAGGGAATTGTAGTCGTTGGATTAATCTGACCAATGATTGCCGAAATATTATAGCAACTCTAACGTGGCTAAGGACAGATCCAATATCGCTCGAGGTATTAACAACTGAAGCTAGAGTACTGAGTACAACAATCATCATATTACTGTAACCGTTCGGGTAATTTGTTCACTGATGGCTTAATCCTACAGTAACTCTAGAATAATCAATGTATAGTAAGGTTACGGCCAGAGATGTCAGCAGCTGACAATACGGTACTTAATACAGCCACAAACTGAGCATTGTATTCGTAGTATTATTCTGTTCGTTGATGATATAAATTCTATAGCTACCCTTGAATGGTCAAAGTGTGACCTGTTGTAGCTGGAGGTGTTGACAATTGACAGTACAGTACTGAGTATAGCCACCAACACAACACTGCAGCCATTGTATCAACCTATTATGAAATGATCAAAGTTTCATTGCCATTCTAATGTTATCACTGGACAGATCAATTTTCGCTAAGGACATTGACAATTGAAAATACAGAAGTGATCATAACAATATAGCAGCACTGAATCAATTGGGTCATTCCACTCGAGATCCTCGCAGATCCACACCAATTCTAGAATGGTCAATGGATAGGTTAATTTTCGCTGGAGATATTGACGATTGAAGATACAGCACTACGTTCAGTATTCGACACCGTACAGTAGCTGTTGCGTCAATATGTTCGCAGACCACCTTATTCCTTCAGCAATTATAGAATCATCAATGGGCAGAGTAATTGTCGCTGGAGATATTAGCAATCGACAAAACAGAACTGAGTACAGCCTTCATTACAGTCCAGCAGCCTTTGGAAAAATTTGATCACATACGACTTGAATTCCACAGCTATTCTTGAATAACCAATATATAGAACAGTTAAGGCTATAGATATTTTCAATGGACCGCACGAAACATGTTACATCCACCAAGAGAACACTGTCTCCATTGGATTAATCTGCTCATTGTTGGTTTAGGATCTATAAACTTTCTAGCATAGTCCACGGATTGACAATATATGTGTAGTTATATTGATAAATAACAGTACGTACTGAGTGCTGCCGTCTAAACAATACAATAGACATTCAATTAGACATTCGCTAATCATCCTAGCCCTTCTGCAATTGTTGAATGTTCCCGGGCGTTGAAATCGTCGCTGGCGACATTGACACATGTCAATAAAGTACTGAGCACAGCCATTAACAGAGCATTCTTGCGGTTGTATTAATTCGTCCATTGATGATTTATATTCTACAGTAATTCTAGAACGAACTATGGGTAGACCAAATATCGGTATTGATATTGGAAAATGGCAATACGGTACAGAGTATACCGATCAACACAATACTATAGAGCGTGAATTTCTATGTCTGCGGATCACCTAAGTTCTTCAGCAATTGAAAAATGATCAATGGACAGAGCAACTGCCGCTGGCGAATTTGACACATGTAAATGCAGTCCTGTATATACCCATCAGCGGAGCACTGTAGCCGTTTGAATAAGCTGTTCACTGACGTTTTATATTCTACAGCAATTCTAGGATGACAAATGACAGATCCATAATCGCTAGATATGTTAACGTTTGATAACACACTACTGAGTACTGCCAACATCAAGGCACTGTAGCGGTTGGATTAATTTGTGCACTGATGACATAAATTCAGCTTTTATGGAATAATTAATGTATAGATCAGATATGGCTAGAGACACTTACAATAGGCAGAATGGTGCGTAGTACAGCCTCCAACATATCAATGCAGCCGTTGGAAAAACATCTAGATTGATAACTGAAATCACATAGCAATTCTAGAGTGACAAGAGACACACCCATTGCCGTTGCAGATAATAACATTTCACAACACGCCACTGAGTATAGCCACCATGACAGTACTGTAGCCCAAGGACTTATTTGTACGCCGATGATTTAAGCTCCACAGCAATTCAAGCATGACCAACGTTTAAATCCTTTATGGCTAGTGATATTTGGAATTGGCACCACGGTACTTAGTTCGTCCACTACCAGAACACTGTATCAGTCGTATAACCTTCCACACTGACGACTTCAATCCTATATAGGTTCTAAAATGACAAAAGGCACATCCATTATAGCTCTGGGCATAAAGAATATACAAAGCAGTACTGAGAGCAACATCCATCACAGTACTGTAGCCGTTGGATTCATTATTTCACTGGCAATCTATATTCCAAAGCAATTCTAGAATATCCAATGTATAATACGTTTATGGCCAGAGACACTTACAATTAACAGTACCGTACTTATCTCATCAACCAACAGAACACTGTTACCTTTGGATTAATTTGATCAGTAATAATTTATGTTCTATAGCAATTCTAGACTGACAAAGGACAGATCCACTCACCCTCGAGACATTAACAACTGACAAGACAGTACTGAGTACAGCCATCATCAGAGTAATGTAGCCGCTGGGCTACTTTGCTCACCGATGGTGTAAATTCGAAACCAATTCCCGAATAATTAATGTATTATACTGATATGGCTAGAGATATTTCCAACTGACAGCGAGGTACATGGCATAACCAATAGCAGAGCACTGCGGCATCTGCATTAATCTAGTCAATGATAATCTAGATTTTGTTGCAATTCTAGAATGAAAAAAGACAGGTGCACTGCTCCTAGAAATATTAGCAAGTGACAACACGGTGCTAAGTACAGCCATCATCACAGTATTCTAGTCGTTGAAGAACTTTGTCCACTAATAACGTGAATTCCACATCAATTCTGGTACAACCAATGTATAGTACAGTTATGGCTAGATACATCTGCAATAGGCAGTACGGCAGTTAGTACATCTACAAGCACAGCACTGTTGCCGTTGGATTCGTTTGTTCACAGATGACTCATATTCTGCAGAAATTCTGTAATGAAAAGTGTCAGATCCATTGTCCCCCGAGATATAAGCAGCTGACAAAATAGTACTGAGTAGAGAAATCATTTCAGTGCTGTAGACGTTGGATCATTTGTTGGTTAATGATGCAAATTCCAAAACAATTCTAGGATAATCAGTGTATAGTACGGTTAAAGTTAGGGATATTTACGTTTAACATTTACATTTAACTGTACGGTGTTCAGTAAATCCACCAACAGAGTTCAGCAGCTGTACGATTAATCTGTTCAATAATGATTTCGATTTTACAGCAATTCTAATATAACAGAAGACAGATCCAATGTCCCTCGAGATACTAGCGAGAGGCTACACAGTACTGAGTACAGCCATCATCTCAGTAATGTAGCCGTTGTATTTCTTTGCTCAATAACGATGTAAATTCCAAAGAAATACCGGTACAATCAATGTATATTAACGCGACGGCATGAGATATTTCTAATTGAGAGTACGGTACATTGTCATCCACCAGCAGAGGGCAGCAGCCGCTGTATTAACTTTTTCAGTAATGATTTATATTTTATAGCAATTCTAGGATGCTAAAAGGCAACACCAATATCCCCCGAGATGTTAACTATTGACAGCACAGTACTGAGTACAGCCATCATTGCAGTACAGTTGGCGTTGGACCAGTTTATTCACTGATGATTTCAATTCCACAGCAATTCAGGAAAAATAAATATATAGATCAGAACCAGCCCCAGATATTTACTGTTGTCAGTACGGTTTTCAGTACACCCACCAGCATGGATCTGTACCCGTTGGACCATTCTGTATACTGATGAGTGGAATTCTGTAGTAATTCTGGAAAAATCAATGTACAAATCAGATATATGTGGAGATGTTAATTGTCAGAACGTAGCTACTGCAGCTACGAACAGAGCCTTGTTGTCGCTGCAATAATCTGTCCACGGCTGGTTTGAACTGCATAGCAATTGTAGACTGATTAATGGTAAGATCAAGTATCGGTATAGATACTGACAAATGTCAATGCGGTGTAGCGTTTATTAATCAAGACGAAGCTCCTGCCGTTCAATTATTCTGCTCGCTGACCACATAATTTCTTCCGTAGTTGTAGAACGATCAATGGATGCAGTTACTATCGCCTGAGACATTGACATGTGACAATAAGGTACAGAGCTTAGATATCAGCAGAGCAAGGTAGCCGTTGATTACTCTGTTCACTGATGATTAAATGCCTGTAGCAGTTAAAGAATGACAAAGGGCAAATCCACTATCGCTAGAGACTCTAGCAACTGACAACACAGTACTGAGGACATACACCACCACATTACTGCATTCGCTGAATTACTTTGCTGACTGATTATGTAAATTCCAAAGCAATTCTAGAATATTCTTTGTGTGTTACGGTTTTTGCTAGAGATATGTACAGTTGACAGTACGGTGCGTAGTACATCCACCAACAAAGCACTGTAGCCGATGGGTTAATCTGTTCACTGACGATATAAGTTCTCCAGCAGTTCTAGGATGAAAAAAGACAGATCCATTATCACACAAGATATTATCAATAGACAACACAGTGCGGAGTACAGCCATCATAGCGATACTTTAGCCGTTGTATCTTTAGTACACGATTGACTTAAATTATATTGCAATTCTAGGATAATCAATGTAAAATTCAGTTATGTCTACGGATATTTGCAACTGAGAGTACGGTACTCAGTACATCCAGCAACAGAGTACTGTAGTTGTTGTAATAGTCCGTTCAATGATGACTTAAGCTCAATAGCATTTCTAGAGTGATCAACAGCTAGGTGCACCAGCGCTCGAGGTACAAACAAACGACAAAGCAGTGCTGAGTACAGCCGTCATCACAGCACCGTAGCCGAGGGCTAATTTGGTCTGTGATGATATAAATTCCGCAGCTATTCTAGAATAATTAATGAATAGAGCAATGGTCGATAGAGACATTGACATATGTCAATATAGTACGAAGTATGTCAATCATGGGAGCACTGTTACCGTTTGATTAATCTGTTCACTGATGATGAATTTCTGAAGCAAATTCTGGATGGCAAAAGACAGATACATTATCACTCCAGACGTTAACAACTGACTACAGAGTACTGAGTATTGGCATCATCACAGTACATTAGGCCTTATATTAATTTGTCCAATGATAATCTAAACTCTATAGCAATTCTAGAATGATAAGCGGATAGACCATATATCGGTAGTGATATTGGCAGATGACAATACAGTACCAAGTGTAACCATCTACACCATAATATAGCCATTGAATTGATCTGTTCGCTGATCATCGAATTTGTTTAGCAAATTTAGAATAATCACTGGGCAGCGCCATTTCTGTTGGAGACATAAACATATTTCACTAGAGTACTGGATATAGCCATTAACGGAGCACTGTAACCGCTGCACCAACCTGCTTATACGGCGATACAAATTCTATAGCAATTTTATAGTGACTAAAGGCAGATTCATTATGGCACGAGATATTACCACTTATCAACATAGTAGTGAGTGCAACCATCATCACCTTACTTTAGCCGTTGGATTAATTTGTCCACTGATATATATTCCTCAGAAATTCTGGCATAACCAATGTATAATTTATTTAATGCTAGAGACACTTACAATTGACAGTACGGTACATAGCACGTTCAGAAGCAGGGCACAGTTGTCGTTGGTTTAATCGGCCCACTGATGATTTATATGTGGGATTGGAATAAGTACGGCCCTGGAAGAATGTCAAGTGTGTCTCGACCCAGAACGAAGGTGACCGCGCTCAAGAGGATCGATTTCAATTAATGTTTATGTTAGAGTGAAAGATTAGAGATGCGTGCAGAGTGCTTGAAGTACCGCGCCCTCCGAGGATGCGTGTGAAAGAAATATGATTGCAGAGGAAAGCCTGGGTATGGAAAAGGACAGGGCGAATGCTTAAAAAAGGTTGCAAGGGAGCGGGCAGCTCCAGTCCTTGGCGGTCCTCATGATAATGTCTAAGAAGTAAAAGTCGAGCGTGCCCGTACCGGGTCACCAGTTTCGTAGCCAATAAGTATAAGTTTATTGTATTTTAAGAAGCAGTAAAGCAACATTACCTTAGCCCATCCACCCACACCGATCCTAAATTTGGGGGCTCGTCCGGGATCAACGTGAATCGGTGACGGGTAGAGCTGTTAAAGGTGTAAGTCGAAGTTGTCAAGTGCAGCGAAAGTTGTGCTGCCAAAGGAGTGCGACAGATTTCGAGAAGAAGGAAGACAATAAACTTAGCATTTCGGCGGAACGATGGAAGCAGGAAGGGGCGACGGGTACGAAGAGCGTGCTGCTAAGTTGCAAGAGGAAGGCGATGATATCCTCGAGCAAACGGTGGTGAAACGCGCAAAAGAAAGGCAGAAAGGCCCAAGCAGAGGAACGACCGGAAACACTCACGGAAGATAAAATAATGCGAATGAAGGTGGACCGATGGAAGGAAGAATTAAAAAAATTAGACCTGGAGCCTACGGTAAAAAAGAAGAGTTAAGGAAGAGGTTATTAAACCATGTTAATGGCAACGCGGAAGAAGAAGTATCCGACGACGAAGATACGGAGAACTGTAATTCCGACGATGACAGCGATGCATCGAGCGGGTACACACGGAAGACCGCAAGACGACGAAGCAAGCAGCGAGCGCACTGGCGAAGCAATAGACGTAGGAACAGATTTACGATAAAAGACTTCGACGAGAGTCTAGTACATTTTACAGGAGACGAGAAGCTACCGATCGTGAAATGGATTGCAGATTTCGAACAATTAAGTACGTTATTTAAATGGAACGAGATACAGATGCTGCTGTATGCAAAACGCATGCTGAAAGGTTCTGCTAAGAAATTCGTTACGTACGAAATGGGCCTAATGTCATGGAAGAAATTAAAGGAAAGCTTATTTTACGAATTCAAGACAAAAGTGAACAGTACCCTACTTCACAGACAGCTGGCATAACGGAAAAGACGAGTGGATGAAGGTGCAAGACAGTACGTCAGCACAATGCAAAAAATAACAAGCCAGGGATACGTAGAGGACGACGCGCTAATCCAGCATATGATCAGCGGAATACAGAGCAATGGAGTGAGCAAGACAATATTGTACGCGGCACGATCTTTACACGCACTGAGAGAGAGATTAGGACTATACGACGGAATAAAAGAAGAGATGGCGGTAGATCAAAGACGACTAGATAAGGAAGTGGAAGTAGAGAAAACGAAATCCCAGCCCAGCAAGTTCAACAGGGTTCACTGTTACGGGTGTGGATCGGTTGAGCATTACCGCGCGAACTGCTCAGACGGGGAGAAGGGTCCAAAATGTTTCAGGTGCAATAATTCTGGCCACATTGCTGCAAATTGCCACGAAGGAAAAAGAGTGAACCGAAATATAGTAAGAGTGAATGGGGCGCAATGCAGCGAGGACGAATCTCTCGATGATAATACAGTCAATGAAGCGTCTTGCGCGCCAGGGAACGCGGATAATGAATAAAACAAGGAGAACGAATCGAATGAGTGAGATGTAACCGCCAATAATCGGCAACAGAACAAGGTGACGGAACAGGAGGACAGCAACGTGATGAAAGGCAAGGATTTAGACGACCAGGAGACATCGAAGAATCGAAAGCTAAAGAGCATTAGTCAAAATGACCAGGCGTCGAATAAACCATCAAAGGCTGCGTCCCAAGAAGATAAAGAGGACGTGGACGGATGCAACGGCTCCTACGAAGACGAGATCGAAGAAGAAATAACCGACGGTGAAAGGGACGAGGAATCGTTGAGCAGTACAGCGTCTACGGACACCTCGGTCGACGAATCTAGACCCAGGTCCGATGATACGACGGAGGCTTCGAAAGCCGAGTAGACTGAGACAGCCACAGCTGAGACGAAGTGTGAGGATCAGGTGTCGAGGGGTGACAACACCACGGACGAAGGCGGTATAAAGGACGATTTGATTTCAGCTATCAATTACAACATTAAGGATATGCTGCAGTCTTCTGGAGAAGATTCAGATGGCGAGGACAGTTCCTTTCATCATAATATTTCGTCTTACGTTAACAGGCTACCGCCAAGGAATCAGACACGTAGTCCATATCGATGGGGTAGAAGATTGTCAGAGTGCGGAGAAGGGGATGGTACGAGAATGAAGATGCAACGAACGCGGAAATACCGATCGCCAACTTCGTGAACGAAAACAAGAAGGAAGCCGCGAAGATCGAGGAACCGGAGAAGGAGAACGAGAGCGTTTCCACGCAAGCCTCTAGTTCCGGTACATCGGAGAAGTCCAGCTCAAAGAAGATCGATCAGAAATCATGTCCAGTTTCTAGCATTTCTGGGACGAAGCCCCAGACCACGACATCCACGATGACAACGATGATCATTTCGACGACCGCGGCGATTATCACGTTGCCGACGTCTACCACTAAGCTGCCGTTGAGGAGAATGCAGAACGTTGGGTCTGCCACAGCCTTCCAGAGAGCACAGCCGCCGACCTATTCGATCAGCAAGATCTTATCGAGGACCAGTCGTCTTCGCAGTCCGCGAAGGGTCTTCGACAGCAGTTTGCCAGGAATGAAAACTGATAACAAAAGCGTAAGCAAAAAAAGTATACCGTTGCTAGGAAAGATGTATTTAAATAATGCGGATAAGTTGTATCAGGTAATTAAACGCAGAGATAGGTTGAAGGTGTTTATTGGGACCTCTTCGAGGCCGAAGAGGATTAAGTAGGTACGGCCGAATTTGGGATTGGAATAAGTACAGCCCTGGAAGAATATCAAGTGCGTCTGGACACAGAACGAAAGAGACCGAGCGCAAGAAGATCGATTTCAATGAATGTTTATGTTAGAGTGAAAGATAAGGGATGCGTGCAGAGTGATTGAAGTACCGCGCCCTCCAATGTTGCACGGGAAAGAAGTATGATTCCAAAGGAAAGTCTGGGTATGGAAAAGGACAGTGCGAATGCTTAAATAAGGGTGCCAGGGCGTGGGCAGCTCCAGTCCTTTACGGCTCTCAAGATGGTATCTAAGAAGTAAAAGCCAAGAGTACCCGCTGCGGGTCTCTTGCTTCGTACCCAATAAGTTTAAATTTATTGTATTTTAGGAAGCAGCAAAACAACATTGCTTTAGCCAATCCACCCACCCCGATCCTACATATATCCTATAGCAATTCCAGGGTGACAAGAGACAGATCCATTATCGCTCGAGTTATACACAATCGACAAAGCAGTACCGAATATAGCCATCATTAGAGTAATGTTGACGTTGGATTAGCTTGTTGACTGATTATTTAAATTTCACTGATGGTTTGCATTCTATGACGATTCTTGATTGATCAAAGTACAAATCTGCTGTCTCAGGAGACATTAACAACTGATAGTACAGTACTGACTACAGCTATCGACGCAGTACCAAAGCCATTGCATCAACCTATTCCTATCTGATCTAACTTATATTTCTATGCCAGTATGATCACTGGAAAGATTAATTGTCCCTAAGGATATTGACAATTGAAGATACAGCATTGATACTTAAAATCTAAACGGTACTACGTCCATTGGTTTAATCCATTCGTAGATCACCTAAGTTCTACAAAAATTCTAGAATGATTAATTAATGGATTAATTCCACCTAGAGATATTGACAGATGTCTATACAGCGCAAAGTGCAGTCATCAACACAGTACTCTTGCAGTTGGATGAATGTATTCACTGAGGATTTGTATTCTGTTTCATTTCTGCAATGACGAACGGAGGATCAATTATAGCTTGTGAAAATAAGCTCAGAGGGTAAAGTACAGAGAACAGCAATTGACTCTCCACTGCAACCGTTGTATTGATCTGTTTATCGATGACTTAAATCCTATAGCAATCCCAGAATGAGAAGAGTGGGATCAAATATCAATCGAGTTATTGACAATTGATAAAACAGTACTGAATAAAGCCATCATCACACTGCTGTAGCCGTTGGAATTATCTGTTCTCTGATGGTATATATTACGCAGCAGCTCCAGAATGATCAATGCATACATCAGTTATGTCTAGGGACATATGCAATTGACAGTACGGTAATTCGTATGTCAACCAACAGAGCAGTCTAGCTGTCAGATTAATCTGTTCAGGGATGATATTAATTCTACAGAAGTTTTAGAATGATCAAAGTATGAATCTGTCATAGCTAGAGATATTAACAATTGGCAAACCACTTCTTAGTACAGCAATCAATAAAGTCCAACAGCCATTGTATGAACTTATTCTCTGATCATCTGTATTGTATTGTTAATCTTGAACGCTCCATGGATAGATCAATAATAGCTTTATATATAGATAATTGAACATGCAATATTAAGTGCGGCCGTCTACGCATTGCGATATCCATTAGGTTAACGTTTTCGCCGATGATCTAAGTTCTACAGCAATTCTAGAGTGAGCAATGTGTAGATGAAATTTAGCTACAAATATTGACAATTGTTTATAGCGTGCAGCTGGTAGCCTTCTACATAGTACTATAGCCACTGAACTAATCTGTTCACTGAAGTTTTAACCTCTACAGCAGTTCTAGAACGACCAAAAGTTCAATCAGTTATACATGGAGATATGATCATTTGAAAACACACTACTGAGTATGGAAAATAACACAGTGCTACAACCATTGTATTAATCTATCCTCTGACCATGTATTTTAAATTGCAATTCTACAATTATCAATGTATAGATCAATTTTCGATAGAGATATTGACAACTGAACATACAGTGCAGAGCGTACATATCCACAGATTATTATTGTCACTTGATTGGACAATTCACTGATCATCTAACTTCTACATCATTCTACAATCATTCTACAGTTGCGGAAGAAACAGAAGGATCAGCGTACAGGTTAATGCAAAGGGAATAGTATTGTGTAGATGGATACACTGAGTACGGTATTGTCATTTGTCAATACCACTACAGATATACGATGCATCCGTTGATCATTCTAGTATTTCTATAGAGTTTAAATCATCAGTGAACAGAATAATCCAACGTTAACTGTGCTCTGTTGGTGGATGTACTACTGTCAATTGTAAATGTCTCTAGCCATATCTGACCTGTACGTTGATTATTCTATGATTGCTGTGGAATTTGAATCTTCAGTGTAGAGATTAATCACACGCCTACAGTTATGTCATGATGACTGTACAATGTACTGTGTTGTCAATTTTTAAAGTCTCGAGCGATAATGGATCAGCCCTTTGTAATTCTAGAATTGCTATCGAATTTAAATCATCAGTGGGCAGAACAAGCAAACGGCTACCGTGCTCTGCTCATGGCTATACTCAGCGCCGTATTGTCATATGTCAACTTCGCTACCGATATATGATACTCCAGTTGATAATTCTAGAATTCCTATAGAGTTTAAATCAACAGTGTATAGATAAAACCAACGGTTACAGTAACGTCATGGTGGATGCACTAAGTACCGTAATGCCAATTGCAGATATATCTAGCCATAACGGTCCCAAACATTGATTATTCTGGAATTGCTGTGGAACTTATGTCATCAGTGAACGAGTTAATCCAACGGCTCCTATAATGTAACGTTGGCTGTATGCAGTACCGTGTTGCCAGTTCTGAATATTTCGAGCGATAATGGATCTGCCTTTTGTCATTCTGTAATTGCTATAGGATTAAAAACGTTATTGAGGGGATTAATCAAGCGGCTAGTGAGCACGGTTGGTTCATGTACCATGTACAGTTCTGCCGATTGTAAATATCCCTAATTGTAACAGTGCTATACGTTGATTATTCTAGCTTTGCTGTGTAACTCATATCATTAGCAAACAAATTAGTGCAACAGCTACAGTGTCCTGTTGGTGGGTGTACTAAGTACCGTTCTGACAATTGTAAATGTCTCTAGACGATTCCTTACATTAAATTGATTATTCTAGAATTGCTTCGGAATTTATATCATAATTAAACAAACTAATTTCACGGCTACAGTACTGTGACGAAGGCAGTACTTAGTACTGTGTTATCAATTGTTGCAATCTCTAGCGATAGTGAATGTGCCCTTCGACATTGTAGATTTGCAATACATTCTAAATCATCATTCAGCAAATTAAACCAACGGTTACAGTGGGTCCGTTGGTGGATGTACCAAGTGCCGTACTGTCAACTGTAGATATCTCCAATCATAACTGTTATGTACATTGAATATTCTGGAATTGCTGTGGAAATTAATTCATCAGTGAGAAAATGATCGAACAGCCACTCTACTGCGAAAGTGGCTGTACTAATTACTGTCAAGTCAATTGTTAATGACACGAGGGACAGTGGATCGTTGTTTTGTAATTCTAGAATTGCTATAGAGCTTACATCGCCATGGAACAAATTAATCCAACGGCCACAGTGCAATATTGGTAAATGTAATAAGCACCATACGGCCAATTGGAGGTATCACGAGCCATATTCGGACCATATGTAGGTTATTCTAGAATTACCGTTGAAAATACATCATCAGTGAACAAGTTATTCCAACGGCTACTGTGCTGTGATGATGCCTGTTGTCTGTACCGCGTTGTCAATTGCTAATATCTCGAGGGATCGAGGATATGTGCTTTGTCATTCTAAAAATGTTATAGAATATACGTCATCAGTGAACAAATTAATTAATACTGCAGCAGTACCGTGATGGCGGCTGTACTCAGTACTGTAATGTCAATTGTTAATAACTCGAGGGATAATGGATATGTCGGCTGACATTCTACAATTGCTATAAAACCTAATCCGTTATTGTACAGATTAATGCAGCAGCTACACTGCTCTGGATGTGGATGTAGAAAGTACTGTGACATCTACTGCAGGTATCACCAACCATACCAATACCATACGTGGGTCTTCTAGAACTGCTTTGGTATTTACATCGTCAGTGAACAATGTCGTCCAAGCAATTCAGCACTGAGACGATGCCTGTACTCTGTACTGTGCTGTCAATTGTTAATTCCTCGAGAGACGGTGGACCTGCGTTTTGTTATTCTAGATTTGTTATATATTTTGAATCATCACTGAACAGTTTGATCCTACGGTTACAGTGCCATATTGGTGTATGTAATGAGTACGGTTCTGTGAATTGGTAACATCTCAAGCCGCAACCGTACTATACATTCATTATTCTGGAATTGTTTGGAATTTGTATACTCATTGAACAAAGTAGTCCAACGGCTGCAGCACTGTGATGATGGCTGTATTCTGTACTGTGTCGTCAATTCTCAATATCGCGGGGGTATGTTGATCTGTATTTTGTCATTCTAGAATTGTTAAGGAATCTATATCATCATTGAACTGATATATCAATCGGTTACAGTACACTGTTGGTAGGTGTATTCAGTACAGTACCGTCAACTGAGAAATATATCTAGCCACAGACACAGTATACATTGGTCATTCTTGAATTGCCGTCGAACTTGCATTATCAGTGATGAAATTTATTCAACGGCTAGAATACAGTCATTATGGCTGTACTCAGTTCTGTGCTGTCAATTGCCAATGTCTCGAGGGATAATGGATATGCATTTCTCGTTCTAGAATGGCTGTAGTAAATAGACCTTCATTGAACAGGTTGATCTATCGGCAACAGTGCTCTGTTGGTAAATGTACTAATTAGCGTATTGTGAATTGTTAATATCAGTAGCCATAACTGTAGTATACGTAGATTATTCCAGAATCTCTTTTGAATTTACATAATCTATTAACAAAGTAGTCTAACGCATATATTACTGTGTTGATGACTCTACTCAGTACTGTGACGATAATTGTGACCATCTCGAGGGTAGGTGGATATGTATTTTGTCATTCTATAATTGTTATAGTATATAAATCATGACTGTACGTATTAATCTAACGGCTACAGTGTTGTATTGGTGGAAGTTTACAGAACCGCACTATCAATTGCAAATATTTGAAGCCATAACCGTAACATATATTGATTATTAAAGAGGTGATGTGGAATTTACGTCATCAGTGAACAAATTACTCCAACGACTAGAGTACGGTGATGATGCCTGTACTCAGTACTGTTTAGTAAATTGTTAATGTCGCGAGTGATAATGGACAGTCATTTTTCATTCTAGGATTGCTATAATATTTACCTCAACATTGAACACGTTTTTCCAACAGCTGCAGTGCTTTACTTACGGATGTAATAAGCACCGTACTTCCAATTGGAAATATTTCAAGCTACAATCGCAATATATTTTGATTATTCTAGAATTGCTCTGGAATTTAAACAATCAGTGAACAAAAAGTACCAACGGCTACGTTACTGAGACCATGGCTGCACCCAGTATTGTGTCGTCAGTTGTCAATACCTCGAAGGAATGTGGATCTGCATTTTGGCATTACAGCACTGTTGTAAAATTTATATCATCATTAAACAGATTATTCCAACGGCTACAGTGCTATATTGGTGGACGAAATAGGTACCGCCCTGTCAATTGGAAATATCTCAAGCCACAATCGTAATATACATTTATTATACCAGAATTGCTTTGGAATTTACATCATGAGTGAACAACGTAGTCCAACAGCTACAGTACTGTGATGATGTCTGTACTGAGTACTGTGCCGTCAATTGTTAAGAACCCGAGCGTCTGTGCATCTGTATTTTCCCATTATAGTATTGTTATAGAATTTAAATCATCATTGTACAGATTATTCCTACGGCTACAGTGCTCTATTCGTGGACGTAATAAATACTGTACTATCAACGGAAATATCTCCAGTCACAACCATAATAAACATTGATTATAAAGGAATTGCTTTGGAATTTACATCATGAGTGAACAAATTATTCCAATAGCTATAGTACTGTGGTGACGGTTGTACTCATTACTGTGTCGTCAATTGTTAATATCTCGAGGGTCTGTGGATCTGTATTTTGCCATTATAGTATTTATATAGAAATTAAATCATCATTGAATAGGTTTTACCAACGGCTACAGTGCTATATTGGTGGATGTAACAAGTGCGGTACTGTCAATTGGAAATATCTCCAGCCACAATCGTATTATACATTGATTATGCCGGAATTGCTTTGGAACCTACATCATGAGTGAATAAAGTATTCCAACTCTCAGTACTGTGTCGTCAAATGTTAATTACTCGAGTCTCCGTGGATCTGGATTTTGTCATTATAGTGTTACTATAGTACGTAAATCATCATTGTACGGATTGATCTAACGGCTACAGTTCTGTATCGATGGATGTAGTAGGTACCGTGCTATCAGCCGGAAATATCTGAAACCGTAACCGCAATATACATTGATCCTTCCAGAATTTCTTTGGTATTTGCGTCACCAGAGGACAAATTATTCTAACTTCTACACTACTCTGATGATGGCTCTACTCAGAACAGTGTTGTCCATTGGTGATAACTCGAGGGATCATGGACATGTAGTTGCCATTCTAGAATTGTTGTAGAATTTATTTGATCACTGAACAGATTAATCCATGGAAAGAACTGTTATATTGATTGATATAATACGTACCGTGTTGCCAATTGTTAATATCGCGATGGATAATGGAACTTCATCTTTCATTCCACAATTGCTGTAGAATATACATTTTCAGTGACCTACATAATCCAACGCCAACAGTGCTCAGTTGGTAGATGTACCAATTACCGTACTGTGAATTGTAAATATCACTAGCCATAGCCGCACTGTACCAAGGTTATCCAAGAATTGCTTCAGAATTTCCATCATCAGTGAACAAAGTAGTCCAACGCCGACATTATTGTGATCGTCGGTGTAGTCAGTACGGCATTATACATTGCTAATATCTCGAGGGTCAGTGTAAATGTATTTCGTCATTGTAGAATAGTTATTCAATTTAAATCATCATTGAACAGAGTAATGCAACGACCACAGTGCTATACTGGTGGATGTAATTAGTACCGAAATGTAAATTGTAAATGTCCCTAGCCATCACCGAAATATACAATGACTATTCTAGAATTACTGTGGAATTTGTATCACCGAAAAACAAACTAGTCCAACGTGCACGGTACAGTGACGACGGCTATACACTGTACTGTGTTGACAATTGCTAATGTCTGTGGGATTAATTGATTTGTCCTCTGTTATGCTAGAATTGCTATAACATCTAAGTCATCACTAAACAGAGAAGTAAAACGGCTAAACTGCTCAGCCGGTGGATGTACTCAGTAGCATACTGTCGATTGGAAATATCTCTAGCCGTAACCGTACCATAAATTGTTTATTCCAGAATTGGTTTAGAATTTAATTCATCCGTGTACAAAATAGTTCAACGGCTACAGTACAGTGGTAAAGGCTGATCTCAATACAGTGTTGTGAATTGTTAGATCACGATGGACAATGGATCATCATTTTTGATTCTACAATTGCTGCAGAATATACATCATCATTGAACAAAATAATCGAACAGCAAAAGAGCTCTGTTGGTGGATGTACTATGTACCATACTGTCACTTGCATATATCCATATCCATAACGGTATCATACACTGATTATACCAGACTTGCTTTGCAATTTACATCATCAGTGAACAAAGTAATTCAACGGCTTCGGTAATGTTAAGATGGCTTTTCTCATTACTGTGTCGTAAATTGCTAATATCTGGAGGGATAGTGGAGTTATATTATCACTATTGAATTCCTGTAGAATATACATCATCAGTGAACAGATTGAACAAACGGCAACAGTGCTCTGTTTATAGATGTGCAATGTACAGTAATGTTAATTTCAAATGTCTCTAGCCATATTCGTATTATACATGGATTATTCCTGATATGCTTTGGAACATTCATCTTTACTGGAAAAAGTAGTCCAATGGCTACAGGCCTGTAATGATGGCCGTACTCAGTACTGTGTTGCCAATTGTTAATATCGAGAGCGATAATGGATATGTATCTTTTCATTCTAGAATTGTTATAGAATCTATTTCATCTTTGAACTGATTAGTACAACGGATACATTGCCCTTGCGGTAGATGCACGGAGTACCTTACCGTCAGTTGTAAATATCACTAGCCATAACCGCTCTATACACTGATTATTCTACAATTGCTTTGGAATCTGCATTGTCAGTGAACAAAGTAATTCAACTGCTACAATACCGTGGTGATGCCGGTTCTCTGTATTGTGTTGTTAATTATTATCTCGATGGACAACGGATCTGCATTTCTCAATCTAGAATTGCTGTAGAATATACACCATCAGTGAACAGGTTACCCAAACGTAACAGTGCTCTGTTGCCAGATGTACGAAGTACCGCACAGTCAATTGCAAATAACACCAGCCATAACCGTACTATACGCTGTTTATTCTGCAATTGCTTTGGGATCTGCATTATCAGTGAATAAAGTTATTCAACGCTTCAATGCTGTGATGATGGCTGTCCTCATTTCAGCGATGTAAGTTACTAATGTTTCGAGTGGTAATCGCTCTCCATTTCTCATTCTGTAACTGCTGAACATTAACATCATCAGCGAAAAGATTAAACCAGCGGCAACTGTTTTCTATTGGTAGATGTACTAAGTACCGTACGGTCAATTGTAAATATCGCTAGACATAACCGTGCTGTACCAAGGTAATTCTAGAATAGCTCTGAAATTTACATCATCAGTGAACAAAGTATTCCGACAGCTACGTTACTGTGGTGATGGCTGTAGTCAGTACAGTGTTGTCAAATGTTAATATCTCGAGGGACGATGGACTTATACTTTGTAATTCTTGAATAGGTATAGCATCTAAATCATCACTGGACATATTAATACAACGGCTACAGTGCTGTGGAGGTGGATGCACTGAGTAACGTAGTGTCTATTGCAGTTATCACCAGCCATATCAGCACTATACATAGGCTCCCTGGAATTGCCTTGAAATTTACATCGTCATTGAACAGATTAGTCCAACCGACTAGTAGTCTGAAGATGGCTTTGCTCTGTACTCTGTTGCCAATTGTTCATATCTCGAGGAACAGTGGATTAGTTTTTTGACACTCCAGAATTGATATAGAATCTAAATCATCATGGAAGGTGTTATACCAGCAGCTACAGTGCTCTCACGGTCGTATTACTAAGTATCCCACCGTCAGTTGTAAATATCTCTAGACATAACCGTAGCATACATTGACAATACTAAAATTGCTTTGGAACCTACATCATCAGTGAACAAAGTAATTCAACGCATACAATACTGCGACGATGCCTGTACTCAGTGGCGTGCTGACAGTTGTTATTATCTCGAGGAGGAATTGATATGTATTTTGTCATTTTACAATTGCTATAGGATCTAAATCATCATTGAACAGATTAATCCACGCCTGCAGCGAATTCTTGGTAGATGCACTATGTGCCGTCCTGTCCATTGTGAATATCACTAATCGAAAGCGTGCTGTGCCTATGTTATTCTAGAATAACTATAGAAATAACGCATCAGTGTCCAAATTAGTCTAACGGCTGAATTACTGTGGTGGTGACTGTACTAAGTGATGTGTTGTCAATTGTTAATATCGCGAGGGATAATGAATCGGTATTTCGCCATTCTAGAATTGTTATGGAATCTAACACATCAATGAACTGATTAATCCATCGGCTACAGTGATATATCTGTGGATATAATGAGTACCGTCCTGTCAATTGGAAATATCTAAGGACTTAGGCGTAGTATACACTGACAATTCTAAAATTGCCGTGCAATCTATATCACCGCCGCGCGATCCGTTCCAACGGCTACAGCACTGTGATAGTGGCTGTACTATGTTTTCTGTTGCCAATTGCTTATACCCCGAGGTATAATGGACATATATTCTGTCATTCTATGATCGTTATGTGATATAAATCATCATTGAACAGGTTAATCCAAAGGCTACAGTATTCTGTTAGTTGTATTACTAATTACCGTAATGCCCATGATTATTTTTCGGGGACTTTTTTCAGGATTATTTTGTATCTATAGCAATTCTGGAATGTCAAAATACATATCCATTATCCCTCGAGACGTAAGCAATTGTCGACACTGTACTGAGTACATCCATCATCATAGCAATGTAGTCGTTGGACTACTTTGTTGATTGATGATGGAAATTCTGAAGCAATTCTTGGATAACCTAGGTACATTGCGGCTATGGCTAGTGATATTTACAATTTTCAGTACGGTGCTTAGAGCTCCTTCAAACATAGCGCTGTTCACCTTGGATTAATCTGTTCACTGGTGATGTGCATTGTGCAGCAATTCTAGAATGAGGATTGCAAATCCATAATCCCACGATATATTAACAGTTGACAACACAGAACTGAGTACAACCATCGTCACTGAGCTGTAGCCGTTGGAATACTTTGACCATTGACGATTTAAATTCCACAGCAAATCTAGAATCATCAGTATATGTATCAGTCATGGCTAGAGACTATTGCCTCTAACGTAATCAGAACATCCTTAAACAGGGCACTGTAGCCGTTGTATTAACTTGCTCACTAACGACTTGTATTCTATGGCAATTCGAGAATAATCAATGGACAAATCGGTTATTGCTAGAGAAATTAACAATTGACATTACGGTACCTAGTACATCCACCATAAGGGCTTTGTTGCCGCAGTAGTAATCTATCCACTGACGATTTAAATTCTGTAGCATCTATAGAGTGACAACAGATATATACATTATTGCTAGAGATGTTAACATTTGACTTAGCAGAACTGAGTGCTGCAATCAAAGCATTGCTGCCGCAGTTGGATTACTCCTTCACCGATGAATTAATTTCCGCAGCAATTCCAGAATATCCACTGAATTCAACCGTTATGGCCGAAGATATTTTCAGTTGACATTTCGGTACTTGGTACATCCAACAACAGACCACCCTTGCCGTTGGAATAATCTGTTCAATCATTACCTAAATTCTCTTACAATTCTAAAATGACACAAGGCAGATCGATTATCCCTCAAGATATTAACAATTGACGTAGCAGTACTGAGTACAGTGATCGGCACATTTTATAGAAAGGTTATGACTGGAGGTATTTATACCTGACAGCACGTTGTTTAGTACATCAACCACCAGAGCACTGTAGCCGCTGGATTTACAGAACATTTATGACTTACACTCCATAGCAATTATACAATGATCAGCGGATTTATCAGGTATCGGTAATGATATTATCAAATGACAACACAGTACCGAGTGTAGCCGTGTACACAATACTATAGCCATTGTACTAATATGTTCGCTGAACATATGAGTTCTTCAGCAATTGTGGAACGATGAATGGATAATGCAAATTCCCCTGGAGTCAGTGACATACGTCAATAAATTACTGTGCATAGCCGTCATCACAGTACTGTAGCTGTTGGATTAATTACTTCACAGATGATTTAAATTCCACACCAATTCCAACATAATTAATCTATAGAACAGTTATAGCCAGAGATATTTACAATTGGCATTACGGTACATATTACATGCACCAACAGACCCCGGAAGCTGTAGGATTAATCCGTTCACCGATTGATGGAATGCTTTAGCAACTCTAGAATGGCATGGAACAGATCCATTAGAGCTCGAGGTATTAACTATTGACAACACAGTACTGAGTCCAGCTACCATGACTGTACCTTATTCGTTGGATTAATTTGGTCAGTGATGATTGAAACTCCTCTGCCATTCTAGAATTGTGAATGAATAGACCACTTGTGTTTTGAGATATTGACAATTGTCAGTACGGTACTTAGTTCATCCACGGACAAAGCACTGTAGTTGTAGGTTAATCAGTTGTGTGATGATTGAGACACAATATCAAAGCTAGAATCATCAATGGATAACACCGATGTCAGTAGTGATATTGAAGAATGACAATGCAGTACCGAGTGCTGCCATCAAAGCTATGGTATTGTCGTCACAGTAATACGCTCGCTGATGATTGAAATTCTATAACAGTTGTAGAAGGACAAAAGGGTGATCCATTATCTCTAGAGACATTAACAACTAACAACTCAGTACTAAGTATAGCCATCATGACTGTAATGTAGCCGTTGTATAAATTTATTCACTGACGATTAAATTCCCAGCAATTCGAGAATTATCAACGTATAGGCTATGTTGCTTGACCAGTTGGCTGTACGGTTCATAGAACACTCATCAATAAAGCACTGCAGCCGCTGAATTACTCTGTTCATACACGATTCACATTCCACACCTCTACTAGAATAATCAATGTGTAGTACAGTTATGACTGTACGGCACTTAGTGCATCCACGGACAGAGCACTTTATAAGGTTGGTTAGTCTGCTCATGGATGACCTAAACGCAATAGCAGCTCTAGAATGTTCAACGGATAGGGCAATTGTCGCAGGAGGTATGGACGTACGTCAATACAGTACTGAGTATATCCATCTACATAATTCTACAGCCTGTGTACATCAATGCATTACTGTGATGAGCCATCTGCAGAGTTCTACAGCTGTCGTATTAACCTACTCCCCGTTCATCTGAGTTATAATGTGATTCAAGGTGGATAAATGGATAGATCCGTTCTAGCTACGAATATTTATATTCCTCAATGCAGTGCTGGGTACAGCCGCCATCACTGTACTACAGGCATTGATTTAATCTATACACTGGTAACGTAAATTCTATAGCAATTCAGGAATTATGAATTCATAGATTAATTATCACAAGCGACACTTCGACTTGACAATACGTTACCCGGAACAGATAACAACATGTCACTGTATCCGTTGGACTAATCTATTCACTCACGACTTAAATTCTGCAGCAATCGTATAGTGACAAATGGATAGATCAATTATCACTCCAGATATAGATAATTCACAATGCATTACTGAGTGTAGCCGTCTACACAGTGCTGTTTCCATTGGGCTATTGAATTCGCTGCTCATCTGAGTCCATTAGCAATTCATGAATGATCAAGTGATAAATCAATTACAGCAGGGGATATTAACGAGTGAGAATACATTTCTGATTATAACCACCATCACGGTTCTATAGCCGTTGGATTAATCTGTTCCCTGTCATCAAATCTGTATAGCAATTATAGAAAGATAAATGGATAGATCATTTACAGCTAAAGATGCTGGCAAATGGCAATAAATTACAGAGAATAGCAATCTACACAGTACTACTGCAAGTGGATTTATCAATTCCGTGATATCCTATGTTGTTTGGAAACTCTAGATTGTTCGATGGGCAGAGCAATTGTCGCTAGGGACGTTGAAAAATATGTATAGACTACTGACTATAGCCATCTGCACAGAACTACATCCGACGTATTGATCTATACAGTGATGAATTGAATTCCATAGCTACTCCATAATAATCAATGTATAGATCAATTCTGCGTAGAGTACGATACAGTTGACTACACGGTACTATGTACAGCCACCAATACAGAAATATAGCCATTGGATTAATCTATACACTGACGATTTTAATTCCGTGGAGATTCTCACAATGATCAAAAGATATATCAATTGTAGGTAGAGGTATAAACAATTGACAATACGCTACTGATTATAGCCATCAACATAGTTCTACAGCCTTTGTATTATCCTACTCCCTTCTCATCTACGTTCTTCAGCAATTCTCGAATGAAAAACGCTATTGAATGAATTACACGAAATTCGTGCCTTTTCAGAGCAGTTTGAAAGCAGCTTTAGCGATTTTTTAGAAAATTATCGATTTTTTTGCGATGTAGTCTTACTACTGCTGCAGAACTGCGCGAAACAGCACAGAATAGCATTATTCGCTGAATGACACATCTTTCATGCATTTTCAACGCAGTTTGATTACAGTGTCAGCGCACTTTTAGACTAATTGTGATTTTTGCGGTGAAGTTCTTTTACTGCTCCAGAACTGCACAAAATAACACTATTTTAGTAATGCCACGCAATTCTAGCAATTGATGTGTTTGATTGCTGTTCCAGCGAATTTTCAGAAAATTTGCGATTTTTTAGCGAAGATTTACTACTGCTTTATAATTGCACAGGAATATTTGTTTTATTAATATCACGAATTATATGCTATTCCGGCGCAACTTGATTACAGTTTCAGCGAATCTAGGGAATACTTTCGATTTTTTGCTGCAAAGTTCTACTATTGACTCAGATCTGCACCGAATAGCTTTATTTTAGTAATATCAAACACTTCATGCAATTTGAGCGCAGTTTGATTGCATTTGTATCGTCTGCCAACCTTTACTGGTAGGTACTGCGCGCCGCATTAACTGTACCTTACTCATTATATATAAGACTCTATAGCCCAAGAGCGATCCAATAAAGGACTTGTACGCCATAAATATAAGAACCAATAGCATGAGTGTGATCCAATAAAGGACGTATTATAACCATATTCTGACAAGGTCGCGAGACCCGTACATCTGCTTTTCTAGCGCCAAAGCCAGTTGTAAAGGCCGAGATAACGCGTCTCGCTTCTGAGTGCACAGCCTGTGACTGGACCAAAACGTATGAGGGTGCCATAATGGCGAGGAAAGGAGCTTGGTCCCGCTCGCGCGCCAATCACGTTATTCTCGTCTCACGATCCTCGCTCTTCGCTCTCCACTGATGGTCGTTTCGGCACGCTGTTGCCTTGAGAGTCACGTTTATGGTTATTAACCATTTGCGCGTCGAAAAATTTTCGAGATGAGCACGTATCAATGCGAAACGTTTCTTGTATATACTTATGTATTATGGTTGTTGCCATTTATGGTGAAATGAGAGTATAAAATCACGAGTACCCCATTTCCGTACTTCACGTGAAATTACTTCTACTTCTGTTATTATCATATGATCGTCACTTAAGCTAGACGAGCATGTTAACATTGCGGGTAACATGAGATCACCTTTCTCGAATTCAGTATGGACCATTTTTGGGTTTCAATTTGAGAACTTTACTCTCATTATTGACATTGCTTTTATATTATTATCCTGATATTTGTATGTAAATTACTCGCTGACTTTCCATCGCTCTAATTGTTTCGTTTGCTACAGCAATTTATCGGTTGGTACGTTTTGCATACGAATATTCTTTTCCATTGCTCATGTATCGATATTGCTTCGCTTGAGAATATTCATGACAAATTCGGGTTCATTAATTTTATCATAGTCCTCACACATCTCAATTATCTGTACGTTACTCCACGTTGTTACACATATTATGACTAATTTTCAGAAACAATTGCAGTTTATTTCAAGTTTGCACACGTAACGACAAAGCCATACTAATAGAATCGCAAACTTTCTTTCCGAAATGTATTTCATTACATTTTTGAGGTGCTTATATCAGCAACAAAAGAAACATGGTTCACCTTCATCTATTGTTTTAATTATTGCATTCAAGAGTTTCAACGTTAACTATCATCAGTTGTCTAGAATTATTCTCTTAAACAGGCTATAATTAAATTACGCTTCACTTACGTTCAATGATACAATTCACGACGTGGGCCACACTTATTTAGCTACCAAGTATTCCAATTAAAATTTCAATTACAAATTGTTCAAATCGAGTTTCGGGTGGGACATGCCCGACGATTTCTATGTAGGTAATGCACGCATCCATTCAATTCCGAAAACCTGCACACTCATAACTTATATACAAACGCGGGGGATGCATTTCGAATCGATCTTTTGCGAGGCAATCATATCTTCATCTTACATAGGCCTACCCCACTTCATAAATGATCAATACTTTAATAAAAGACTAGGAAATACAATACAATTATGACAATTTAAAGCAAACAGAATAAACACTCTTTAACCGGCATACGAATTAAATTGAGCAAGGTATCTGCTAGCAATCTCACATTCCATAATTGCCACTATTCGATGAAATTCGCATAGACAATCGTACTTTAAGTTAGAAATCCTATTGCCGATCGTGATAATTCTGGCGGAATGTGTGAAATTGAAGAATATTTATATTTATGGAAAAATCTTCAATCAATGTTCTAACTTTTTATTCAAGACTATACTGCTTTCTCAACGTACAAAAGCATAAAACTGCTTTTGCATTCCACTCAGTTACTAATATAATCATTATTAATGTTAACAATACCTACTTCACCTTATATAAATTTAGCCAATTCCTTCACACTCTAAAACAGTTGTTATATCACACATCTCTGTAGGAAATCCTTTTTTTCTTATAATTATACATATCACGTCTCTTTGTACATTTGTACACTTCTATTTTCATCTTTCTTTCCCTGTTTTACTTTTACTTTCCTTTGTTACCGTCAACTTTTGTACCTCACTGTAATAATTTTCTTGTAATTTTTCAGATCGGTTATTACCGTGTAGATAAAGCAATAAATAAATAAACTAGACATTAATGAAGGCTACGGCATTGAGGAACTATTTATGCCGCATACCCAACCATATTAAACTATATAGCTAACCAATATTCGAAGTTATTTACCCCGAATAATGAAAATACTGTGAAATAGCAATTTAATCTACAAATTCAGTCCACCAGGCAACATTAATTAAAGTAACGAATTGCATAACGCTTCTATGCATTTAGTAAAATTACCGAGAACCACGAATGCAGCAATAAATCCAAGATATGTGTATAACCAACACCTTCCCATAAGAAGCAACCCTGTAGGATAGGACGAAAATGAATGCAAAATACTTCCAAGAATATCAAGGGAGAGATCGCTGGTGAAATACTTAACGCAAGGAAGATCATGCCGATGGTTGCCGAGATCGAATCGGCAGCCAGTTGTGGTATTCCTGCATGTTGAAGTATCTGTTCGGTTTCTTGTTCCGACACGAACGAGTGACAAATGCATTCGAATCAAATCCGCGAAGCCGTGTATCTCCGTTTACACGCCCGTTTGCCCGCAGAATGCTGAAATGCTGGCCTCATAATGCCGATAATACTATACGTTGTTATCAGGAGAGACGGATACGCGCGTTACTTACTTCCGTTAAGCGTCAGTAAGCATCTATGCTGGCAAGGAGTCACGGAAGCATTGGAATTAGACAGTGGAACGAGTTTCGTCGACCGAGTGCATGTTCATCACATTGCCCTCGGTGGTTCAATCATTGCGGAAAGATAGCGGTTCGAAGATTTCACGCTGAAAAATCGACGGAATTTCTTATAGCGGTGTTCGAGACATCGCGTACTAATTAACGCGAGGAATTATTTTATTCCGACATTCCACGCATCGTCATTTGATGTTAAACGCTAAACCTATCACTGGTTAATTGACCCACGTATGAGGAAAGGGAAGAAAAATTTGAAAGAATATAGGAAAATTAATTTAACGTATATTGGAAGCAACATCACGCAATCATGTGACCAAAGAAACGATCGATTTAATGGGGAATTTTAAGTAAAAGTTTTGGAAATGGTTTTTGGTTTGAACCTTGGTAGGTTTAATGTACGAATTAATGCGAATTTTCTACAGTACTCGATTAAGTCCTTACGCCGATACATTTACGCGAAACTGAGCATACTGATGTTATTGAATTTTAATTGCCAACGTATGTACACATTTTATTCTAAATTATATTTTGTTAATTTTTAGGATTTATTCAAATTTTGCGCGCGTTAATGTACGCTCCATGTCATTTCAGCCTAATGCGGGTGCAACTGATATTTATGCGATTTAGTATGAGAAACTCATGACGATGTAGGCTCGTTATCATAGTGCAAGCGATTAGCGCTATGCGCTACTATGTATATCGTTTGCATACTTTCGTGAGTCTTACTTTCGCATCCGTGTATTGAATTTGCATTTACACAGTTTTACTGTAGGATACAGAGAGAGCTTCTTGCTGAAAACTTGTAAAAATTGGAACACTGGTAGTTGCAATAAAAAGTGTCTATTTTGGATTACGTTCAGTTACGGTTTATAAAACGACTAAAGTCACGCCATGAAAGTTAATGGACAAATTTTTGTTTCCAAGTAATTTCAGACTCAATGAAGAGTATACCAACGACATGTTACTAATTGAAAAATTTATATGGCAGAATATACACAGGGTGCAGTTCAATTAACACACAGCAGTCATACTGAATGAGAACAAGTAAAATTCTATCTGGCCTTTAAAGTAGTAGTAAACAGTTTGGAGTTCAGTGGAATAATTTTTTCGGAAAGAAATTACCTATCAGTCAAAAATCGTATTTTAAGTCCCATTGGGTTTCTACAGTGGACCAATTTTCCCTAATGAATTTCTAAATGGAACAGGATGCTTAAGACTTAACCAAAGTTTAACCGAAAACCCGTCTCCGCCTTCCACCACAAAAATGTTCCAGCGCATATTCGATCGAGGGACGCAGGAGTACAGCCTTGCCCCTTATATAGGGAAAGCAAATAATAATTTTCGATCTCTCCTCGTCAAGTTATAACTGCTCAAATGCTACGTTAGCGTGGTTCCACGTTTGCACTTGGTTGCATGCAATGAAAAGTCATTGACCGGAGAAACAAGCTGCTAGTCATACTGTTGTCCCTATGAAAATGCATTCGAAGCAAATACGGCGATTACAACGCCGGAATATATTAATGTCGTCTCGGCAGAGATCATAGCTAACGCTAACGAACGGGTATTTTCCGACTGCTGGTGGCGAGCCTAATATATAAGCCGCGAGCCGGCGACTAGTAATAGGACACGCTGCGCCACAAGAGTGTTGTTCTAATTATTTGGACCTATTCCCGTTTGCATGCATGCGATCAGCATGGTTTCCGGCGATCGTGTTCCACTCTACGACATAACGGCGCTTGCCTTTAAACAAAGCATAATCCGACGCCACCTTCCAGCAATTTTCAAACGAAACGTCTTGCCTATAATTAATTGCCCCCATCGTGGGAAAAGAGCGCGAATAGACACGTCATTTGAAGAAATATGAGTGACTGGAATACGTTCGGCTGCTCCAAATGAATACATTCGAGCCGGGCTTGACGTAACCATTAACCAGAGACTTCTGCTGCAACGCTTATTCCCTAGGAAATACACACCCATTTTGTTTCCTGAATTCTGAAAATTCGTCGTCTTAATTATTCTGAATTAAGATCTAGTTTCACGGGGACTAATGTTATTATAATTATTATTAACTACAGTAATTGGTGCAGCATGATTTTATCGTGCATTTAAATAATTGGAACGAACAGTCCCAGTAATTGCTTCTGAAACCGTTAATTTTGAGTTTTATTCAGAGAGTATGATGCATTAATATTATTCATATATACCGTGTTTGGATGCAGTTTTACGAAGAATTACGATAAAACATTGTAAACAAGTTTTCCTAGCCTCTACATGATCTTTACTGGATTCTAAATGCCATACTTGTTTAAAAGCGTGAAAAATTACGCGTTTCATAAGAAAATTAAAATGGAAGTTGGGAGGACTCGAAATTTTCATAACAATATTGTATTAATTACATAACGAATATCGAAAGTAAGGAATTTCCTAATTAAAAGTACTTTAGTTGAACCTCTATAACAAGAGATGATAAAACAAAAAGTGGGAAGATGAAGATAACAAGTGAATTATTTACAACCTACCATACATTTTTCAAACCTTATCGATACTTATAAGAATAAAAATTTACAGATCCTTCCGTGTAAAATATAACATTCCCATTTCCCTTTTTATCTTCCACGATGTTTTAATTTCACACATACTTCTACCTAGTCATATATAAAAGAAATATTTATTTCCTCCCATTCCTTATATCGACGCGAATGAAAAATATTTCCATTTCATGCTAAAGATACAAAGGATTAAGTGTCTATTCACAAATTTTTAAATAAAAATTTCATATTACTTGATATCCTGATTTCTCTTCTAATACTGTAATATGATCAATCCTTCAGTATTTCCATTCAGCACATTTTTCCAATATTCGGAATTATTATTCTTAATTTTGAAATTACTAAATTTCTAAATTGCTAAATTACTAAATTACTAAATTGTGGGATGGCGAAAGCAAGAGTAGAGAATCCATAAATTGACAAAACAACAATTACAGAATAACAATTTATCAAAATTCATAAAACTATTTTAACGAAGGAAAGAACGCCATGATAACGAAACGAAAACACAAAAAGGGCCACACTAATTGTGCTCTCTTTCGAAGACGAAGCGCATCACGTCCGTGCCGGTCAAAAAATAGCTTTCCCATTTCCTAAAAGAAAATACTGATCGGCTTATAATTTGTTTCTGTTGGCAATCGCCGATTCGTGGTTTCTTCCTGAAATGGTACTCTACACTATCATAGATGTGAGAGATTCATAATTCGTCATTATTCAACATAAAGGGCAAGGAATACTGGCCACTTATGGGAAAAAATTGGGAAACGAGAATAATCGGCAAATTCATAATTGAGAAGTAGATATAAAATGCCAAGGGCTAATATAAATGCTATATAAGATTAATTTAAAATTCGTCATTATACAAAATTTATGATGAGGAATATTGCGACGAATCGGAAAAAGGATCGACCTTTTATAGAAAAAAATTGAGAATCGAGGGTAATCAACGTATTTAGGACTGATTTGCAGAAATGGAATACTGATTGGAGGAGGAGAAATTCTGTGTTAATCTTCTTAATATCGAAATTACTGTTTTAAACGATTGACTTAGAATTCGCTGTTACTCAACATTAAGGATAAATAATGTTGCTGCGAATGATATCCAACGGTACCTAACGAAGATATATCCTTTATGGGAAAAGATTGAAGACATTAGTCCACTTGTATTTCAATTTTTAAACAATTTCGCCATTAATTATGGTTATTTCTAACTACTATTTTGAGGATACCTTTCTAATGCGTAATTCAGTTCCTTAACGGATAAAGACTATTGAACATAGTTGCGCAATATTTGACTATTCCTAGCCAAGAAATGTGAGTGAATCGTGTACATCCCATGTCAAATTTTTCAAAATATCTATTTCTGTTCTGCGCAATAATATACCATTCGTCCCTTCTCAACGTTTTCCAAAAATTAGTTTTAAGAAACTCATAAGTTACCATTTTTGTCTTGTGATAAGGACGTCTAATTATTTCTAGATTGAAGTTGGAACTTCTAGACTTCACAAAAGGAGCAGCAATTCCTGTAACGATGCGTAAATACAGGACAATATTCCTTAATCGATACATCTTTTAAAAGCAAATATTTTAAATAAAAAAATAATACCTTGAATTTATGTTGAGGAATTTTGGCGTTTCCTTCAGAAGGATTTTTCGCCTTGACATTGCACAAGTAGATGGTGAAAAGGAAATAGAATCGCGTGAAGGGATGGAGTTAGGGAATTGCTGTAAGTCAGTGCATGTTCACATTATTCGGAATGCGTGCCGAGTTACGTTACATGGATGGGGTGCGGAGATCCTTGGAGGAAGCTTCACGCCGAAAAACCTGAGGCGAAGTATCAGCGTGTGTCTTACATTATAAATTTCACGCTGAAGGTACGCCTGCGTACCGTTTATTATTTATCGTATTTCCTATGCTAGACAAATAAAATATACCAATAACACCTATCCTCCTATCGATTTGTTTCCCCCTATTTATGTCGTAAATTTCCCTTATACGATTCACGATATATTCCCTTAAATAACTTATTCATTCAAGTATAATTTAATCCTTTATGTTTTATTAAAATTAATTTTCTAAGCTTATTTAACATTTAAGACACGGCTGTCTGTTCAAGCAAGGCTAAACTATTTATTATTGGTGTTCATTGACATCTATGTTTTGTAATCTTAACAATTTAATACCGTACTAAATTTTATTCGTAGAGTATAAATTCAAAATATTGAAACGTGTATTATTCTAATGTAGAAGAATTGAAACAAAAGTGCGAGAACTAAAATTCAATTTAAACGCTGATTTTAAGCAATGTTTTTTGCCGGGACACGAATTACAGGTTTTTCGAATGTTATCACATTCGTCTGTTATAAAGGGAGCTAGAATATTCGAGATACCAAGAATTGCATGCGGAGCGAGAGAGACGTGGTCCGTGTTACGTGTAAAACCTTAAAAAAAGGAAGCGTAACTACGTTGAAGAGTAGTGTACATTAAAGTTATGTATTTCGTAATTTTTTTAATGAAGCAGGTGATGAATAGCAACCCATATTCTACTCTCGTTGAAAGTTCTACGCCCTTTTTCTATCACACAGTGCGTAACTGTGGAAATATGGTCATCACTATGAAGGACCTCTGCTTTGTTCATTGTAAGTTGAATTTATAGGGGGTAACAAATCTTTGACATATACGATATGGAGATAGATATTTGGGAAATTAAATTTGAAAATCAGGTCTTTTGGAGGTCTTGTAATAAGAAATAACAATTAGTATGTAGGAAATAAGAAGGAAAAACTGTATAATTACAATAAATAAATATTAACGTGTCATCATAAGTTACAGCATTTATTACTAGTAGTATTAGTAAGCATGTTATTTTTAAGTCATAATCTACTTTACTTCTTATTTCAATTTTATATATGTAACGACGAATTTTAGGAAAATGGTTGAAAGGAAAATTGAGTAACATAAAACATAATGTATGCGTGTCCTCCGAACTAATTATACCATCGAAAATTTAATTACTTATTCTTCTGATTAATATTATTCTGACACACCGCGCATACAGTCAATAAGAAGTTTGAGCGAAGTATATTTAAAATAGTATGATATATAACGCAGACTTGAAGTATATATTTGAAAGATAAAGGTGGGAGCAATCCTTCCAGTCAAAATATGGATTTAACCTAAAGGCTACTAATTAACCACGCCAGTATGTACCAATGCCAAGATTAATTACTAGAGTACTAAATTGGATTACGTTCAAATAAAAGCTACGTAGCAAAACATTATTAATCGGTTAGTTGAGAGTTAAAACTTCACCTGGTCATTTTGGAGCATGCTTCATCATTCCCTAACCTCAGAATCCCTTCAATGGAATCACAAATAACTATATCAACAAATATTACGTTAGGCATAATTGCTACCACAGAAAATATATCAGAATTTCATTTTGGAAGTTAATATTATATTCTGTTCTTTATTTCTCCTTTTTCTACAGTTTCTTATTTAATAAGGAATTTTTCATGGGATTGTTTGCTGAGTAAAATTAAAAAATTGACATTCTCTACAGAGAAATTTTATTACCGTCATCTGTCATTATTAAATGTATTATTAATTAATTCAATAAAAACGCATTCCATTTCAAAGAAGAATGGAAAATCTCGTTCCTTACTATTAATACCAGAGGAACAAAGATTCAGTTACATATTTCATTCAACATTTTTATTACATTCAAGGTAGGTTAATTTTGCCATTAATATAATTACTAATTACTAATGTTTATCAATAACACCAAGAATTACATTTAATTCACTGCCAATAATGTTCCAACGTACTGATTTATATATTACGGAGTCAAGAACGAAAATTGACTATAATGAATTACAGTAATCAGGGAATCAACATATTGGAGGTAAGCTTGGTGAAATACCACTGTTGCATTTCTTTCAAATATCACTTGCTGTGAAATAGTTAGATTCCAAATTTGATGAAGGTCTTTCATACTGGATATTATTCACGGTAAAATATGTTACTTTCGTTATAAATGATGAAAGGAGGAGAATATTATGAGCCATTTTTCGCAGGAAGGATGATTTAAAATTTAATATATTGCGTATTAATTTTACGCGTTTACACTTAGTTTAGAAATTCAACATGTGTCTTTGCCTTATTAAATGCTTAGGACATAGTAAATTAATAGCAATTTCATTCGATCTAACGCGTTCACAATTCCATTTTTTACAAACCAGTATCTTTGAACCTAATAAGTTGATTATAGTATTATTTATTCCTATTATTGCCTCTAACAGCCTAAAGCTATAATGAAGTATTAGAATATTACAATACTAATTGTATTTCGTTTAGATATTGGAATATTATCTTTCGACTAGTAAGATGTATCAAATCCAAGAAATCAAGCAGAATGTATATTTCAGGACACTTCCCTTCTCGTGATACAAACAAAGCACAAACCGACGCCACCTTCCAGGAATTTTCAAACGAAACACCTTGTCTATTATTAATTCCCCTCATCGTGGGAAAAACGCGCCTATAGGCAGGTGATTTGAATAAATGTGTGTGACTAGAATACGTTCGGCTTCACTAAATGAATACGTTCGAGCCGGGCTTGACGGAACCATTAACCAGTGCCTTCTACTGCAACGCATATTCCTTAGAACATACACGCCCATTCTGTTACTTGGATTTCGAAAATTCGTCATCTTAATTATTCTGAATTAAGATTCTGTTTCTCGGGCGGTAATGTTATTATAATCATTATTAACTACTGTAATTGGTGCAGTATGATTTTATCGTGTATATAAATAATTGGAACGAACAGTCCCAATAATTGCTTCTGGAATTGTTAATTTTGAGTTTATTCAGACAGTATGATGTACTAATATTATTAATATATACCGTATTTGGGTGCAGTTTTGCGTAGAATTACGATAAAATAACGTAAACAAGCTTTTCTGGCCTCTTAATGATCTTTACTGGTTTCTGAATGCCATACTTGTTTAAAAGCGTGAAAAATTACGCTGTTTTACAAGAAAATTAAAATGAAAAATGGGAGGATTCGAAATTTTCATAGCAACATTGTATTAATTACATAACGAGTATCAAAAGTAACGAATGTCCTGGTTAAAGGTACTTTAATTAAACCTCTATAACAAGAGAAGTTACAACAAAGAGTGGGAAGATAAAGATAAAAAGTGAATTAATTATAACCTACCATACATTTTCCGAACATTATCGAAACCTATAAGAAGTAAAATTTAGAGGTTCTTCCATGTCAAATTTAACATTCTCATTTCCTTCTTTATGTTCCACGATGTTTTAATTTCACACATACTTCTACCTAGTCATATATAAAAGAAATATTTATTTCCTCCCATTCCTTATATCGAGGCGAATGAAAAATATTTCCATTTAATGCTAAAGATACAAAGGATTAAGTGTCTATTCACAAATTTTTAAATAAAAATTTCATATTACTTGATATCCTGATTTCTCTTCTAATACTGTAATATGATCAATCCTTCAGTATTTCCATTCAGCACATTTTTCCCATATTCGGAATTATTATTCTTAATTTTGAAATTACTAAATTTCTAAATTGCTAAATTACTAAATTACTAAATTGTGGGATGACGAAAGCTAGAGTCGAGACTCCATAAATTGACAAAACAACAATTACAGAATAACAATTTATCAAAATTCATAAAACTATTTTAACGAAGAAAAGAACGCCATGATAACGAAACGAAAACACAAAAAAAGCCACACTAATTGTGCTCTCTTTCGAAGACGAAGCGCCTCACCTCCGTGCCGGTCAAAAAATAGCTTTTCCATTTCCTCAAAGAAAATACTGATCGGCTTGTAATTTGTTTCTGTTGGCAATAGCCGATTCGTGGTTTCTTCATGAAATGGTACCCTACACTATCATAGATGTGAGAGATTCATAATTCGTCATTATTCAACATAAAGGGTAAGGAATACTGGACTCTTATGGGAAAAAATTGGGAAACGAGAATAATCGGCAAATTCATAATTGAGAAGTAGATATAAAATGCCAAGGGCTAATATAAATGCTATATAAGATTAATTTAAAATTCGTCATTATACAAAATTTATGATGAGGAATATTGCGACGAATCGGAAAAAGGATCGACCTTTTATAGAAAAAAATTGAGAATCGAGGGTAATCAACGTATTTAGGACTGATTTGCAGAAATGGAATACTGATTGGAGGAGGAGAAATTCTGTGTTAATCTTCTTAATATCGAAATTACTGTTTTAAACGATTGACTTAGAATTCGCTGTTACTCAACATTAAGGATAAATAATGTTGCTGCGAATGATATCCAACGGTACCTAACGAAGATATATCCTTTATGGGAAAAGATTGAAGACATTAGTCCACTTGTATTTCAATTTTTAAACAATTTCGCCATTAATTATGGTTATTTCTAACTACTATTTTGAGGATACCTTTCTAATGCGTAATTCAGTTCCTTAACGGATAAAGACTATTGAACATAGTTGCGCAATATTTGACTATTCCTAGCCAAGAAATGTGAGTGAATCGTGTACATCCCATGTCAAATTTTTCAAAATATCTATTTCTGTTCTGCGCAATAATATACCATTCGTCCCTTCTCAACGTTTTCCAAAAATTAGTTTTAAGAAACTCATAAGTTACCATTTTTGTCTTGTGATAAGGACGTCTAATTATTTCTAGATTGAAGTTGGAACTTCTAGACTTCACAAAAGGAGCAGCAATTCCTGTAACGATGCGTAAATACAGGACAATATTCCTTAATCGATACATCTTTTAAAAGCAAATATTTTAAATAAAAAAATAATACCTTGAATTTATGTTGAGGAATTTTGGCGTTTCCTTCAGAAGGATTTTTCGCCTTGACATTGCACAAGTAGATGGTGAAAAGGAAATAGAATCGCGTGAAGGGATGGAGTTAGGGAATTGCTGTAAGTCAGTGCATGTTCACATTATTCGGAATGCGTGCCGAGTTACGTTACATGGATGGGGTGCGGAGATCCTTGGAGGAAGCTTCACGCCGAAAAACCTGAGGCGAAGTATCAGCGTGTGTCTTACATTATAAATTTCACGCTGAAGGTACGCCTGCGTACCGTTTATTATTTATCGTATTTCCTATGCTAGACAAATAAAATATACCAATAACACCTATCCTCCTATCGATTTGTTTCCCCCTATTTATGTCGTAAATTTCCCTTATACGATTCACGATATATTCCCTTAAATAACTTATTCATTCAAGTATAATTTAATCCTTTATGTTTTATTAAAATTAATTTTCTAAGCTTATTTAACATTTAAGACACGGCTGTCTGTTCAAGCAAGGCTAAACTATTTATTATTGGTGTTCATTGACATCTATGTTTTGTAATCTTAACAATTTAATACCGTACTAAATTTTATTCGTAGAGTATAAATTCAAAATATTGAAACGTGTATTATTCTAATGTAGAAGAATTGAAACAAAAGTGCGAGAACTAAAATTCAATTTAAACGCTGATTTTAAGCAATGTTTTTTGCCGGGACACGAATTACAGGTTTTTCGAATGTTATCACATTCGTCTGTTATAAAGGGAGCTAGAATATTCGAGATACCAAGAATTGCATGCGGAGCGAGAGAGACGTGGTCCGTGTTACGTGTAAAACCTTAAAAAAAGGAAGCGTAACTACGTTGAAGAGTAGTGTACATTAAAGTTATGTATTTCGTAATTTTTTTAATGAAGCAGGTGATGAATAGCAACCCATATTCTACTCTCGTTGAAAGTTCTACGCCCTTTTTCTATCACACAGTGCGTAACTGTGGAAATATGGTCATCACTATGAAGGACCTCTGCTTTGTTCATTGTAAGTTGAATTTATAGGGGGTAACAAATCTTTGACATATACGATATGGAGATAGATATTTGGGAAATTAAATTTGAAAATCAGGTCTTTTGGAGGTCTTGTAATAAGAAATAACAATTAGTATGTAGGAAATAAGAAGGAAAAACTGTATAATTACAATAAATAAATATTAACGTGTCATCATAAGTTACAGCATTTATTACTAGTAGTATTAGTAAGCATGTTATTTTTAAGTCATAATCTACTTTACTTCTTATTTCAATTTTATATATGTAACGACGAATTTTAGGAAAATGGTTGAAAGGAAAATTGAGTAACATAAAACATAATGTATGCGTGTCCTCCGAACTAATTATACCATCGAAAATTTAATTACTTATTCTTCTGATTAATATTATTCTGACACACCGCGCATACAGTCAATAAGAAGTTTGAGCGAAGTATATTTAAAATAGTATGATATATAACGCAGACTTGAAGTATATATTTGAAAGATAAAGGTGGGAGCAATCCTTCCAGTCAAAATATGGATTTAACCTAAAGGCTACTAATTAACCACGCCAGTATGTACCAATGCCAAGATTAATTACTAGAGTACTAAATTGGATTACGTTCAAATAAAAGCTACGTAGCAAAACATTATTAATCGGTTAGTTGAGAGTTAAAACTTCACCTGGTCATTTTGGAGCATGCTTCATCATTCCCTAACCTCAGAATCCCTTCAATGGAATCACAAATAACTATATCAACAAATATTACGTTAGGCATAATTGCTACCACAGAAAATATATCAGAATTTCATTTTGGAAGTTAATATTATATTCTGTTCTTTATTTCTCCTTTTTCTACAGTTTCTTATTTAATAAGGAATTTTTCATGGGATTGTTTGCTGAGTAAAATTAAAAAATTGACATTCTCTACAGAGAAATTTTATTACCGTCATCTGTCATTATTAAATGTATTATTAATTAATTCAATAAAAACGCATTCCATTTCAAAGAAGAATGGAAAATCTCGTTCCTTACTATTAATACCAGAGGAACAAAGATTCAGTTACATATTTCATTCAACATTTTTATTACATTCAAGGTAGGTTAATTTTGCCATTAATATAATTACTAATTACTAATGTTTATCAATAACACCAAGAATTACATTTAATTCACTGCCAATAATGTTCCAACGTACTGATTTATATATTACGGAGTCAAGAACGAAAATTGACTATAATGAATTACAGTAATCAGGGAATCAACATATTGGAGGTAAGCTTGGTGAAATACCACTGTTGCATTTCTTTCAAATATCACTTGCTGTGAAATAGTTAGATTCCAAATTTGATGAAGGTCTTTCATACTGGATATTATTCACGGTAAAATATGTTACTTTCGTTATAAATGATGAAAGGAGGAGAATATTATGAGCCATTTTTCGCAGGAAGGATGATTTAAAATTTAATATATTGCGTATTAATTTTACGCGTTTACACTTAGTTTAGAAATTCAACATGTGTCTTTGCCTTATTAAATGCTTAGGACATAGTAAATTAATAGCAATTTCATTCGATCTAACGCGTTCACAATTCCATTTTTTACAAACCAGTATCTTTGAACCTAATAAGTTGATTATAGTATTATTTATTCCTATTATTGCCTCTAACAGCCTAAAGCTATAATGAAGTATTAGAATATTACAATACTAATTGTATTTCGTTTAGATATTGGAATATTATCTTTCGACTAGTAAGATGTATCAAATCCAAGAAATCAAGCAGAATGTATATTTCAGGACACTTCCCTTCTCGTGATACTATCGTATCCATTGAATCACGAAAAGAGCTCAGTCTAGCAATATGATCCTGACGGAAGTAATTAAGAATACGAAACAGAGAATTCAAATAGCGGGTATTTACGTTGAAATTGGAGCACAAATGGTTTCTATAGAGGCATCACAGATACGCTAGCTGTTCTTAAAATCCAGATACTTTTGAACCTAATAGATCCCCAAGAAAGGATCACATTACCAAATAATGCAAGAATAAGGAGAACAAATTGCAGGTCAACAACGTTGATCTAGTGGTACAAGCGGTGTGCAAAGGGTTGAGAAATTATACGTGCGAGTAAGTTGTAAATCCTAAATTCGCGTTATGTGAAATAAAACTTAACTTCAGTACTATCAAATCCGTTAAAATAACGAATTCCAGATTTCCTGCTTTCATAATTATATAGAAAATACTCCCTATGAATAATGACTTGAAGTATTACTGTAGCATTAAAAATACTACTAGTATTATTTAAATACTATGTACGGATGGGAATATAATAGGAAAATTGCAGAAAGCGAGTAAGTATCGCATTTTAAAAATATGAGTAAAATTTTGAATGAGTAATGGATCTGCGATGGATGTAATAGGATCTATGTAAACAAATGTGAAATATAAATATTAATTGTAACCCCACTTTCACTTATATCTTTGTAACGACATATTTCCGACCTTTGAATTTTTATAATGATACACTGTTTCCGTAACCTACACTAATATTATAGTGCATATTTACCATAATTATGCGTTCATTTTTCAAATTAAACATTAACTCATTCTAAGATACGCTTTATTAGATTCTACCGTATATATGCTCTTTTATTATTGAAATCACTTCACTTCTCTTCGCATGACACTTCATCCCATAGCACCTGCATACCCTTGTTTCACGTGAATTTTTACAATAATTTGCGTTTCGTAGTATCTATGGCTTCTTAGTTACATATTTTCTAAAAGTGTACAAACTGCTTCATTAGTACCATAATCAAATCCAAATTTATGAATACTTTGCACCATGAAAACTTTTCTATGATTCCTCATGATGTTCTGATATCATAGTGAAACGCTATACGAGGCAGACAATCTTGTTTGAGGAATTAAAGGAAGCTAGAGATAGACGTCCTCTCGGCCATCCATATTTCTTCTGCAGGAAGAAAACCATGAAACGAACTGCAGATTATTTATCCCTTTATAGCGACGTCAGCAGAGTGCGGAAATTTCGAAACCCCTTTGACTTGTATTGGATTTATTAGAGTCGAAAACAGGTTCGATGTGCGAGGTTAGGCGTACAAGTTCGAATCCAGGCTTAAGGCCATGGCTCCAGCGTGCGTGTTTCTGATGAGCACGTGAAAGCGTACGAACAATTTCGTTCGAAGGCGATCTTTTCCAACTGGGATAAGATAAGTCTTATCAGACTCTCACGTTTGACTACCAACTATAAGTTTCTCCTCCGCGTTCCCTGATCTCGTTGCCGCAAGGACGTACCATCATACTGCCCCATTATGCCTGTGCAAGAAGAATCGATCCTCTTTCTCGTGAATTATTTCGACGTCATTGGCTAAGTAGATAGTAGACGGGTTAAATTACGAGGATAAATCTCGAAATAAGAACTGGAAA